>NC_046972.1:26213080-26243080 GCF_009769545.1 Cyclopterus lumpus | reverse complement strand
GTCAGGACTAGGGTTAGGGTCAGGACTAGGGTTAGGGTCAGGGGGTTAAGGTCAGGACTAGGGTTAGGGTCAGGGGGTTAGGGTCAGGACTAGGGTTAGGGTCAGGGGGTTAAGGTCAGGACTAGGGTTAGGGTCAGGACTAGGGTTAGGGTCAGGGGGTTAAGGTCAGGACTAGGGATAGGGTCAGGACTAGGGTTCGGGTCAGGGGGTTAGGGTCAGGACTAGGGTTAGGGTCAGGACTAGGGTTTGGGTCAGGGGGTTAGGGTCAGGACTAGGGTTAGGGTCAGAGGGTTAGGGTCAGGACTAGGGTTAGGGTCAGGACTAGGGTTCGGGTCAGGACTAGGGTTTGGGTCAAGACTAGGGTTAGGGTCAGGACTAGGGTTAGGTTCAGGGGGTTAGGGTCAGGACTAGGGTTCGGGTCAAGACTAGGGTTAGGGTCAGGACTAGGGTTAGGTTCAGGGGGTTAGGGTCAGGACTAGGGTTCGGGTCAGGACTAGGTTTAGGGTCAGGACTAGGGTTAGGGTCAGGGGGTTAGGGTCAGGGGGTTAAGGTCAGGACTAGGGTTAGGGTCAGGGGGTTAGGGTTCGGGTCAGGACTAGGGTTAGGGTCAGGGGGTTAGGGTTCCGGTCAGGACTAGGGTTCGGGTCAGGGCTAGGGTTAGGGTCAGGGGGTTAGGGTTAGGGTCAGGACTAGGGTTAGGGTCAGGACTAGGGTTCGGGTCAGGACTAGGTTTAAGGTCAGGACTAGGGTTAGGGTCAGGACTAGGGTTCGGATCAGGACTAGGGTTCGGGTCAGGACTAGGTTTAAGGTCAGGACTAGGGTTAGGGTCAGGACTAGGGTTCGGATCAGGACTAGGTTTAGGGTCAGGACTAGGGTTAGGGTCAGGGTTAGGGTCAGGGGGTTAGGGTTCGGGTCAGGACTAGGGTTATGTGACCAGATGAACAATAGATGTCATGTGACCAGATGAACAATAGATGTCATGTGACCAGATGAACAATAGATGTCATGTGTACAGATGAACAATAGATGTCATGCGACCAGATGAACAATAGATGTCATGTGACCAGATGAACAATAGATGTCATGTGACCAGATGAACACTAGATGTCATGTGACCAGATGAACAATAGATGTCATGTGACCAGATGAACACTAGATGTCATGTGACCAGATGAACAATAGATGTCATGTGACCAGATGAACACTATATGTCATGTGACCAGATGAACACTAGATGTCATGTGACCAGACGAACAATAGATGTCATGTGACCAGATGAACAATAGATGTCATGTGACCAGATGAACACTAGATGTCATGTGACCAGATGAACAATAGATGTCATGTGACCAGATGAACAATAGATGTCATGTGACCAGATGAACACTAGATGTCATGTGACCAGATGAACAATAGATGTCATGTGACCAGATGAACAATAGATGTCATGTGACCAGATGAACACTAGATGTCATGTGACCAGATGAACACTAGATGAACAATAGATGTCATGTGACCAGATGAACACTAGATGAACACTAGATGTCATGTGACCAGATGAATACTAGATGTCATGTGACCAGATGAACACTAGATGTCATGTGACCAGATGAACACTAGATGAACAATAGATGTCATGTGACCAGATGAACACTAGATGTCATGTGACCAGATGAACAATAGATGTCATGTGACCAGATGAACACTAGATGTCATGTGACCAGATGAACAATAGATGTCATGTGACCAGATGAACACTATATGTCATGTGACCAGATGAACACTAGATGTCATGTGACCAGACGAACAATAGATGTCATGTGACCAGATGAACAATAGATGTCATGTGACCAGATGAACACTAGATGTCATGTGACCAGATGAACAATAGATGTCATGTGACCAGATGAACAATAGATGTCATGTGACCAGATGAACACTAGATGTCATGTGACCAGATGAACAATAGATGTCATGTGACCAGATGAACAATAGATGTCATGTGACCAGATGAACACTAGATGTCATGTGACCAGATGAACACTAGATGAACAATAGATGTCATGTGACCAGATGAACACTAGATGAACACTAGATGTCATGTGACCAGATGAATACTAGATGTCATGTGACCAGATGAACACTAGATGTCATGTGACCAGATGAACAATAGATGTCATGTGACCAGATGAACACTAGATGTCATGTGACCAGATGAACACTAGATGTCATGTGACCAGATGAACAATAGATGTCATGTGACCAGATGAACACTAGATGTCATGTGACCAGATGAACACTAGATGAACAATAGATGTCATGTGACCAGATGAACACTAGATGAACAATAGATGTCATGTGACCAGATGAACAATAGATGCTGGCTCCTCATTGGTGGAACGAGCTCCCCATCAGGACAACAGTCTCTACAAACTAAAAACACATCTTTTTGACTATATCACACATCATGTGTTTGAGGACCGTTGGAAAAATGAGAATCTGACGATATTTACTTTTTACAGCTTCAGGCTGTGTTCATGTAGTCATGTGATCCATTGTTGACTAAACAAAAGAATGAACGCCTTATTCTCAGAGTTATTGACCCAAACAAATATGAAACCAGTGATATAAAGTCATTGAGCATATGGTCTCTGTCTCTCTCTCTCTCCATCCCCCTTTCTAGAACCATGAGTTTGTGGACGAGCAGTATTACCAGCAGAGCTACCTGGAGGCGGGGCTGCAGACTTACCCGTCTCGAAGCCCCTCCCTCTCCAGCCGAGATGGCGCAACAGGCACGTGCTGCACCCGCCGCAGCAAGAATCGCCACGCCCCCTTACAGAACGCAAGCGGCCCGCCACACATGGAGCCTTTGACGCACCAACGGGGGCTGCAGGAGCTCAGCACCATCCACATCCTGCCCCTCAGCACCAGGTGAGCTGCTTTCACAGGTACACCCCATCATCACTTCATGATTGACAGAATGAAGATCATTAAGTGCAACATCTTAACTTTAATGCATCATTTATGAGGCTTTTTAAAACTAAAAAGTATTCTATTGATGGATGCAACGTGTTGAGAGACCTGCATGCCAAGGTGGGAGTCCTGGTTTACACATTAAATGACCATAACTGAAGCCAGATAAAGACAGAGAACGTCATACGTATCATAACATCATAAATTATAGGTTCTCGAAATGGAATAATGTCTCATAAACATCAATAATACGCCAAGGCAGGACTTTGTGAGCTTTAAATTAAGTGGCTGCTCTGTACAAGGTTATTAAAAGTTGTGTGATACAATAATACTTCTGAGGAGTGGGAGACAAAAGAAACCAAATGTCAAGCCATTCCTCACCAGGCAATTATGTATGTAGAAAACTGATAAATATGGGAAAACAACTCACTCACCAGGCAATGTGAACAAATGATTAAGAAGAGAGAGATGTAGGCACACCAGGATTAAGAAGAGAGAGAAGTATGCACACCAGGATTAAGACAAGAGAAGTATGCACACCAGGATTAAGAAGAGAGAGAAGTATGCACACCAGGATTAAGACAAGAGAAGTATGCACACCAGGATTAAGAAGAGAGAGACGTATGCACACCAGGATTAAGAAGAGAGAGACGTAGGCACACCAGGATTAAGAAGAGAGAGACGTAGGCACACCAGGATTAAGACAAGAGAAGTATGCACACCAGGATTAAGACAAGAGAAGTATGCACACCAGGATTAAGAAGAGAGAGAAGTATGCACACCAGGATTAAGAAGAGAGAGAAGTATGCACACCAGGATTAAGACAAGAGAAGTATGCACACCAGGATTAAGACAAGAGAAGTATGCACACCAGGATTAAGACAAGAGAAGTATGCACACCAGGATTAAGAAGAGAGAGAAGTATGCACACCAGGATTAAGACAAGAGAAGTATGCACACCAGGATTAAGACAAGAGAAGTATGCACACCAGGATTAAGACAAGAGAAGTATGCACACCAGGATTAAGACAAGAGAAGTATGCACACCAGGATTAAGAAGAGAGAGAAGTATGCACACCAGGATTAAGACAAGAGAAGTATGCACACCAGGATTAAGACAAGAGAAGTATGCACACCAGGATTAAGACAAGAGAAGTATGCACACCAGGATTAAGAAGAGAGAGAAGTATGCACACCAGGATTAAGACAAGAGAAGTATGCACACCAGGATTAAGACAAGAGAAGTATGCACACCAGGATTAAGACAAGAGAAGTATGCACACCAGGATTAAGACAAGAGAAGTATGCACACCAGGATTAAGAAGAGAGAAAAGTATGCACACCAGGATTAAGACAAGAGAAGTATGCACACCAGGATTAAGAAGAGAGAGAAGTATGCACACCAGGATTAAGAAGAGAGAGAAGTATGCACACCAGGATTAAGACAAGAGAAGTATGCACACCAGGATTAAGAAGAGAGAGACGTATGCACACCAGGATTAAGAAGAGAGAGACGTATGCACACCAGGATTAAGAAGAGAGAGACGTATGCACACCAGGATTAAGACAAGAGAAGTATGCACACCAGGATTAAGACAAGAGAAGTATGCACACCAGGATTAAGAAGAGAGAGAAGTATGCACACCAGGATTAAGACAAGAGAAGTATGCACACCAGGATTAAGAAGAGAGAGAAGTATGCACACCAGGATTAAGACAAGAGAAGTATGCACACCAGGATTAAGACAAGAGAAGTATGCACACCAGGATTAAGAAGAGAGAGAAGTATGCACACCAGGATTAAGACAAGAGACGTATGCACACCAGGATTAAGAAGAGAGAGAAGTATGCACACCAGGATTAAGAAGAGAGAGAAGTATGCACACCAGGATTAAGACAAGAGAAGTATGCACACCAGGATTAAGAAGAGAGAGAAGTATGCACACCAGGATTAAGACAAGAGACGTATGCACACCAGGATTAAGAAGAGAGAGAAGTATGCACACCAGGATTAAGAAGAGAGAGACGTATGCACACCAGGATTAAGAAGAGAGAGAAGTATGCACACCAGGATTAAGAAGAGAGAGAAGTATGCACACCAGGATTAAGAAGAGAGAGAAGTATGCACACCAGGATTAAGAAGAGAGAGACGTATGCACACCAGGATTAAGAAGACAGAAGTATGCACACCAGGATTAAGAAGAGAGACGTATGCACACCAGGATTAAGAAGAGAGAGACGTATGCACACCAGGATTAAGACAAGAGACGTATGCACACCAGGATTAAGACAAGAGAAGTATGCACACCAGGATTAAGAAGAGAGAAACGTAGGCACACCAGGATTAAGAAGAGAGAGACGTATGCACACCAGGATTAAGACAAGAGACGTATGCACACCAGGATTAAGACAAGAGAAGTATGCACACCAGGATTAAGAAGAGAGAAACGTATGCACACCAGGATTAAGACAAGAGAAGTATGCACACCAGGATTAAGACAAGAGAAGTATGCACACCAGCATTAAGACAAGAGAGAAGTATGCGCACCAGGATTAAGAAGACAGAAGTATGCACACCAGGATTAAGAAGAGAGAAGTATGCACACCAGGATTAAGACAAGAGAGAATTATGCGCACCAGGATTAAGAAGACAGAAGTATGCACACCAGGATTAAGAAGAGAGAAGTATGCACACCAGGATTAAGACAAGACAGAAGTATGCACACCAGGATTAAGAAGAGAGAAGTATGCACACCAGGATTAAGACAAGAGAAGTATGCACACCAGGATTAAGACAAGAGAGAAGTATGCACACCAGGATTAAGACAAGAGAGAAGTATGCACACCAGGATTAAGACAAGAGAGAAGTATGCGCACCAGGATTAAGAAGAGAGAGAATTATGCGCAGCAGGATTAAGAAAAGAGAGAAGTATGAGCACCAGGATTAAGACGAGAGAGACGTTGTCATGTTAGCCACACCCACCTCATCATGCTCACGGTGACCACACCTCCAGAATAAATATCTGTAAAACTCAGGTGACCCAGTTTTCAACAGAATCTAACTAAACAACATTGTTGTCAGCTGGTACAACTACGTTGGTCATTAACCCAAATGATAAACAATGCACCTTTATGTGTGTCAGTCAGGCCAATGAAGAAGTCAGCCTTTTGTATAATAATAATAATTGAACATTAAAGTAATCCTCCAGAATAAAAACTGCAGCAGAACTATTGATCATAATCACTGCGTCAGGCCAATAGACACATGGGGTTCCTTCAGAAAGATGATCTTTTCTTTCCTCAAACAGAATTATTTGTGCACGTTAATGAGCCAAAACTATTCCCATGAACCCAAAGAGCTTAATGCTCTTTGAGTATTGAGGTGTGGCCATCAGATGACGTCTCTCTCCCTGCTGCAGCCGCTCCAGTCTGAACGAGCCGGCCTCCCTGAACTGCCGGATCACCACGGCCATCATCAGCATCCCCACGCCGCCGGAGACCACCCCCGAGGGCGACGCCCACCTGCCCACAGGCCCCGCCCACCAGAACGTTGTGAAGGTGTCCGCACTGTGAGGGTCCGGAATTCACCGGAAAGACACTTCTAAGACACTCATGGAGACAGACTGAGGGACAGAGGAGGAGGAGGAGGAGCAGGAGGAGAGGATGAGGAGTCCTGGTCTGGCCATGGTGGAGCCCGCCCTCTGCTGGTCATGTACTGTAATGACATGGACTCCCTGTACAGACAGAAGGTTTTTAGATACTGTGTGTGTGTGTGTGTGTGTGTGTGTGTGTGTGTGTGTGTGTGTGTGTGTGTGTGTGTGTGTATGTGTGTGCGTGTTTGTGTGTGTGTGTGAATATTGTTAATAGAATATTTTGTAATATTTGACCATCGTTTCGCAGAACCAGTGAAGCTGTCTTCTTCTCTCTTTCTCTCTCTCTCTCTTCCTCTCCCTCTCTCTCTCTCTCTCTCCCTCTCCCTCTCCCTCTCCCTCTCTCTCTCTCTCTCTCTCTCCCTCTCTCCCTCTCTCCCTCCCTCCCTCCCTCCCTCCCTCCCTCCCTCCCTCCCTCCCTCCCTCCCTCCTGTGTGAACAACAGTGTGCTTAGCCCCCCCTCATTGTTGAGTGTACTTCCATGTGTTTTGGAAACTTGGTGTTTGCACTTTTCGTCCTCTCTGTTTTTATTTCATCTTCTGGATTCCAGCAGGGAAAGTGTGTTTGACCTTTGTGACCTTTCTTTTTAAAGTGTGTTTGACCTTTGTGACCTATCTTTTTAAAGTGTGTTTGACCTTTGTGACCTATCTTTTTAAAGTGTGTTTGACCTTTGTGCCCTTTTTTTTTAAAGTGTGTTAGTGTGTTTGACCTTTGTGTCCTTCCTTTTTAAAGTGTGTTTGACCTTTGTGACCTTTCTTTTTAAAGTGTGTTTGACCTTTGTGACCTTTCTTTTTAAAGTGTGTTTGACCTTTGTGTCCTTCCTTTTTAAAGTGTGTTTGACCTTTGTGACCTTTCTTTTTAAAGTGTGTTTGACCTTTGTGACCTTTCTTTTTAAAGTGTGTTTGACCTTTGTGACCTTTCTTTTTAAAGTGTGTTTGACCTTTGTGACCTTCCTTTTTAAAGTGTGTTTGACCTTTGTGACCTTTCTTTTTAAAGTGTGTTTGACCTTTGTGTCCTTCCTTTTTAAAGTGTGTTTGACCTTTGTGACCTTTCTTTTTAAAGTGTGTTTGACCTTTGTGACCTTTCTTTTTAAAGTGTGTTTGACCTTTGTGACCTTCCTTTTTAAAGTGTGTTTGACCTTTGTGACCTTTCTTTTTAAAGTGTGTTTGACCTTTGTGTCCTTCCTTTTTAAAGTGTGTTTGACCTTTGTGACCTTTCTTTTTAAAGTGTGTTTGACCTTTGTGACCTTTCTTTTTAAAGTGTGTTTGACCTTTGTGTCCTTCCTTTTTAAAGTGTGTTTGACCTTTGTGATCTTTCTTTTTAAAGTGTGTTTGACCTTTGTGATCTTTCTTTTTAAAGTGTGTTTGACCTTTGTGACCTATCTTTTTAAAGTGTGTTAGTGTGTTTGACCTTTGTGACCTTTCTTTTTAAAGTGTGTTTGACCTTTGTGTCCTTCCTTTTTAAAGTGTGTTTGACCTTTGTGACCTTTCTTTTTAAAGTGTGTTTGACCTTTGTGACCTTTCTTTTTAAAGTGTGTTTGACCTTTGTGACCTTCCTTTTTAAAGTGTGTTTGACCTTTGTGACCTTTCTTTTTAAAGTGTGTTTGACCTTTGTGTCCTTCCTTTTTAAAGTGTGTTTGACCTTTGTGACCTTTCTTTTTAAAGTGTGTTTGACCTTTGTGACCTTTCTTTTTAAAGTGTGTTTGACCTTTGTGTCCTTCCTTTTTAAAGTGTGTTTGACCTTTGTGATCTTTCTTTTTAAAGTGTGTTTGACCTTTGTGATCTTTCTTTTTAAAGTGTGTTTGACCTTTGTGACCTATCTTTTTAAAGTGTGTTAGTGTGTTTGACCTTTGTGACCTTCCTTTTTAAAGTGTGTTTGACCTTTGTGTCCTTTCTTTTTAAAGTGTGTTTGACCTTTGTGACCTTTCTTTTTAAAGTGTGTTTGACCTTTGTGACCTTTCTTTTTAAAGTGTGTTTGACCTTTGTGACCTTCCTTTTTAAAGTGTGTTTGACCTTTGTGACCTTTCTTTTTAAAGTGTGTTTGACCTTTGTGACCTTTCTTTTTAAAGTGTGTTTGACCTTTGTGTCCTTCCTTTTTAAAGTGTGTTTGACCTTTGTGATCTTTCTTTTTAAAGTGTGTTTGACCTTTGTGACCTTTCTTTTTAAAGTGTGTTTGACCTTTGTGATCTTTCTTTTTAAAGTGTGTTTGACCTTTGTGACCTTCCTTTTTAAAGTGTGTTAGTGTGTTTGACCTTTGTGTCCTTTCTTTTTAAAGTGTGTTTGACCTTTGTGTCCTTCCTTTTTAAAGTGTGTTTGACCTTTGTGACCTTCCTTTTTAAAGTGTGTTTGACCTTTGTGTCCTTTCTTTTTAAAGTGTGTTTGACCTTTGTGTCCTTCCTTTTTAAAGTGTGTTTGACCTTTGTGTCCTTTCTTTTTAAAGTGTGTTTGACCTTTGTGTCCTTCCTTTTTAAAGTGTGTTTGACCTTTGTGTCCTTTCTTTTTAAAGTGTGTTTGACCTTTGTGACCTTTCTTTTTAAAGTGTGTTTGACCTTTGTGACCTTTCTTTTTAAAGTGTGTTTGACCTTTGTGTCCTTCCTTTTTAAAGTGTGTTTGACCTTTGTGACCTTTCTTTTTAAAGTGTGTTTGACCTTTGTGACCTTTCTTTTTAAAGTGTGTTTGACCTTTGTGACCTTTCCTTTTTAAAGTGTGTTCCCCATCTTGAAAGTCACAGCAGCGACACGCCGCTTGTCCTGCAGATGAAGATGAAGATGAAGAGCAATACTGGAATGGGACTCATATTGCGTCATGTGGACTGATTGATGAAAAGCTGTTTTACACACACAACTAAAATCATCATATCAGCCAATATTGGTGGATAAAAATAGGATATTTGGGATCATATCAGTACATCACAAGAGGCTTGGGTTCCCTCTGACCCCACCAAAGAAAACAGCCTACTGGTTCTACTGGTTCTACTGGTTCTACTGGTTCTACTGGTCCTTGAGTCCTGTGCACATCACAGCTGCTGATAGAGACCCAGTGGTACTTTAGTCCAAAAAGTGGAGTTGAAGACATACTTCATATTCTCATTTATGGAGTAAAATCTACAACAAAAGTATGCCGAAGGCCGAAGTGGGGTTCTTTACTGTCTCCAGGTTGCTTTGTGTCCGCTGCTCTTTCAACTGTTTATTATTAATATTATGTGCACCGCCCAGTGTCAAAGCATTTTTTGTATTCAATTTTTTGTATTATTTTTACAAACAGAAACCAGAGGTCTGTGATTGTGTTATGTGCTCTCCTTTTTGCTCATGGGCTCGGTCAGTTGCCCTCCTGTTGGATACTATTTATGACCTTTGTCTTGTCTGACTGTGAAACGCCTGATAAAAACATCTATGTCTGCCACAATGCAGCATCTCTTCTTCTTCTTCACGCTTCTCAGGTAAAGGTGTGGAACATCTTGTATCAGAACCCAATGCAACACACACAATTCCAGGATCTTTGACTTTTATTTAAAACTTCTGGGAACAGACCGAATCAGGATCAGAAGGCTGGCAGGTAGAACCGAGGAAGGGTTGGTAACAGGAGATCAGTGACCAGGACAGTGAGGAGGGAGTGACCAGTAGAGTGAGGAGGCAGGGAGTGAGTGACCAGGGGAGTGAGGATGGAGGGAGTGACCAGTAGAGTGAGGAGGGAGGGAGTGACCAGTAGAGTGAGAAGGGAGGGAGTGACTATTAGAGTGAGGAGGGAGTGAGTGACCAGTAGAGTGAGGCAGGAGAGACTATTAGAGTGAGGCGGGAGTGACCAGTAGAGTGAGGAGGGGTGACCAATAGAGTAAGGAGGGAGGGAGTGACCCGGAGAGTGAGGCAGGAGAGACTATTAGAGTGAGGCGGGAGTGACCAGTAGAGTGAGGAGGGGTGACCAATAGAGTAAGGAGGGAGGGAGTGACCAGGAGAGTGAGTGACCAGTAGAGTGATGAGGGAGGGACTATTAGATTGAGGAGGGAGTGACCAGTAGAGTGAGGAGAGAGTGTCTGACCAGTAGAGTGAGGAGGGAGGGAGTGACCAGTAGAGTGAGGAGGGAGGGAGTGACCAGGAAAGTGAGGAGGGAGAGAGTGAGTGACCAGGGGAGTGAGGAGGGAGGGATTGACCAGTAGAGTGAGGAGGGAGGGAGTGAGGAGGGAGAGAGTGAGTGACCAGGGGAGTGAGGAGGGAGGGAGTGACCACGAGAGTGAGGAGGGAGGGACTGACCAGGAGTGTGAGAAGGGAGAGAGTGAGTGACCAGGGGAGTGAGGAGGGAGGGACTGACCAGGAGAGTGAGGAGGGAGAGAGTGAGTGACCAGGGGAGTGAGGAGGGAGGGAGTGACCAGGAGAGTGAGGAGTGAGGGACTGACCAGTAGAGTGAGGAGGGAGGGAATGACCAGTAGAATGAGGAGGGAGTGACCAGGGGAGTGAGGAGGGAGAGACTGACCAGTAGAGTGAGGAGGGAGGGAGTGACCAGTAGAATGAGGAGGGAGTGACCAGGGGAGTGAGGAGGGAGAGAATGACCAGTAGAGTGAGGAAGGAGGGAGTGACCAGGAGAGTGAGGCATAGGGAGTGACCACTGGAGTGATGAGGGAGTGAGTGACCAGTAGAATCAGGCGGGAGAGACTATTAGAGTGAGGAGGGAGTGACCAGTAGAGTGAGGAGGGAGTGACCAGTAGAGGGAGGAGGGAGGGAGTGACCAGTAGAATCAGGCAGGAGAGACTATTACAGTGAGGCGGGAGTTACCAGTAGAGTGAGGAGGGGGTGACCAGTAGAGGGAGGAGGGAGGGAGTGACCAGGTGAGTGAGATGGGAGTGACCAGTAGAGTGAGGAGGGAGGGAGTGACCAGTAGAGTGAGGAGGGAGGGAGTGAGTGACCAGGGGAGTGAGGAGAGAGGGAGTGAGTGACCAGGGGAGTGAGGAGAGAGGGAGTGACCAGGAGAGTGGGGAGGGAGGGAGTGACCAGTAGAGTGAGGAGGGAATGACCAGGGGAGTGAGGAGGGAGGGACTGACCAGTAGAGTGAGGAGGGAGGGAATGACCAGTAGAGTGAGGAGGGAGGGAGTGACCAGTAGAGTGAGGAGGGAGGGAGTGACCAGTAGAGTGAGGAGGGAGGGAGTGAGTGACCAGTAGAGTGAGGAGGGAGGGAATGACCAGTAGAGTGAGGAGGGAGGGAGTGACCAGTAGAGTGAGGAGGGAGGGAGTGAGTGACCAGGGGAGTGAGGAGAGAGGGAGTGACCAGGAGAGTGGGGAGGGAGGGAGTGACCAGTAGAGTGAGGAGGGAATGACCAGGGGAGTGAGGAGGGAGGGACTGACCAGTAGAGTGAGGAGGGAGTGAGTGACCAGTAGAGTGAGGAGGGAGGGAATGACCAGTAGAGTGAGGAGGAAGGGAGTGACCAGTAGAGTGAGGAGGGAGGGAGTGCGTGACCAGGGGAGTGAGGAGAGAGGGAGTGACCAGGATAGTGGGGAGGGAGGGAGTGAGTGACCAGGGGAGTGAGGAGAGAGGGAGTGAGTGACCAGGGGAGTGAGGAGAGAGGGATTGACCAGGAGAGTGGGGAGGGAGGGAGTGACCAGTAGAGTGAGGAGGGAATGACCAGGGGAGTGAGGAGGGAGGGACTGACCAGTAGAGTGAGGAGGGAATGACCAGGGGAGTGAGGAGGGAGGGACTGACCAGTAGAGTGAGGAGGGAGGGAGTGACCAGTAGAGTGAGGAGGGAGGGAGTGACCAGTAGAGTGAGGAGGGAGGGAGTGAGTGACCAGTAGAGTGAGGAGGGAGGGAATGACCAGTAGAGTGAGGAGGAAGGGAGTGACCAGTAGAGTGAGGAGGGAATGACCAGGGGAGTGAGGAGGGAGGGACTGACCAGTAGAGTGAGGAGGGAATGACCAGGGGAGTGAGGAGGGAGTGAGTGACCAGTAGAGTGAGGAGGGAGGGAATGACCAGTAGAGTGAGGAGGGAGGGAGTGACCAGTAGAGTGAGGAGGGAGGGAGTGAGTGACCAGTAGAGTGAGGAGGGAGGGAATGACCAGTAGAGTGAGGAGGAAGGGAGTGACCAGTAGAGTGAGGAGGGAATGACCAGGGGAGTGAGGAGGGAGGGACTGACCAGTAGAGTGAGCAGGGAGGGAGTGAGTGACCAGGGGAGTGAGGAGAGAGGGAGTGACCAGGAGAGTGGGGAGGGAGCGAGTGACCAGTAGAGTGAGGAGGGAATGACCAGGGGAGTGAGGAGGGAGGGACTGACCAGGAGAGTGAGGAGTGAGGGAATGACGAGGAGAGTGAGGAGTGAGGGAGTGACCAGTAGAGTGAGGAGGGAGGGAGTGAGTGACCAGGGGAGTGAGGAGAGAGGGAGTGACCAGGAGAGTGGGGAGGGAGCGAGTGACCAGTAGAGTGAGGAGGGAATGACCAGGGGAGTGAGGAGGGAGGGACTGACCAGGAGAGTGAGGAGTGAGGGAATGACCAGGAAAGTGGGGAGGGAGGGAGTGACCAGTAGAGTGAGGAGGGAGTGACCAGTAGAATGAGGAGGGAGGGAGTGACCAGTAGAGTGAGGAGGGAGGGAGTGTGTGACATGGGGAGTGAGGAGAGAGGGAGTGACCAGGAGAGTGAGGAGGGAGGGAGTGACCAGTAGAGTGAGGACGGAGGGAGTGAGTGACCAGGGGAGTGAGGAGGGAGTGACCAGGAGAGTGAGGAGGGAGAGAGTGAGTGACCAGGGGAGTGAGGAGGGAGAGAGTGACCACAAGGGTGAGGAGGGAGGGACTGACCAGGAGTGTGAGGAGGGAGGGACTGACCAGGAGAGTGAGGAGGGAGGGAGTGATGAGTAGAGTGAGTAGGGAGTGACCAGGGGAGTGAGGAGGGAGGGAGTGACCACAAGGGTGAGGAGGGAGGGACTGACCAGGAGTGTGAGGAGGGAGGGACTGACCAGGAGAGTGAGGAGGGAGGGAGTGATGAGTAGAGTGAGTAGGGAGTGACCAGGGGAGTGAGGAGGGAGGGAGTGACCACAAGGGTGAGGAGGGAGGGACTGACCAGGAGTGTGAGGAGGGAGGGAGTGACCAGGAGAGTGAGGAGGGAGGGAGGGAGTGACCAGTAGAGTGAGGAGTGAGTGGAGCTGAACTGTGACAGTGGCCCTGTGGCCCTCAGACCCTCAAGCCCTCAGACCCTCAAACCCTCAGATTCTCAGACCCTCAGACCCTCAGGCCCTCAAGCCCTCAGACCCTCAGATCCTCATACCCTCAGACCCTCAGACCCTCAGACCCTCAGGCCCTCAACCCCTCAGACCCTCAGTTCCTCCCTTTCAGGGGACACCTCGGGACGGAGGAGAGGATCTTGCCGAGTTCGGAGCGGAACTGTCTGGTGACCAGAGTGTAGATGAGCGGGTCCACGGCGGCCGGCACGCAGGTCAGAACCACGGCTGACGTCTCCAGCTCGAACAGCAGCTGCAGGGAGGAGAACACAAGAAATGTTCTGGTTCATCTGCTCATTATTGAATCTAAAACGGTGAAGAATATCAGATCTCTATATTGCTCGTTCTGTCAGAACCAACAGTTCTTTAATAGAACTATGAAGCATTATGGCACAACGAATGCACACCAGGATTAAGACGAGAGAATTATGCGCACCAGGATTAAGAAAAGAGAGAAGTGTGCGCACCAGGATTAAGACGAGAGAAGTATGCACACCAGGATTAAGAAGAGAGAGACGTAGGCACACCAGGATTAAGACAAGAGAAGTATGCACACCAGGATTAAGACAAGAGAAGTATGCACACCAGGATTAAGAAGAGAGAGAAGTATGCACACCAGGATTAAGACAAGAGAAGTATGCACACCAGGATTAAGACAAGAGAAGTATGCACACCAGGATTAAGAAGAGAGAGACGTATGCACACCAGGATTAAGACAAGAGAAGTATGCACACCAGGATTAAGAAGAGAGAGACGTATGCACACCAGGATTAAGACAAGAGAAGTATGCACACCAGGATTAAGAAGAGAGAGACGTAGGCACACCAGGATTAAGACAAGAGAAGTATGCACACCAGGATTAAGACAAGAGAAGTATGCGTACCAGGATTAAGAACAGAGAGAATTATGCGCACCAGGATTAAGAAGAGAGAGACGTAGGCACACCAGGATTAAGACAACAGAAGTATGCGTACCAGGATTAAGAACAGAGAGAATTATGCGCACCAGGATTAAGAAGAGAGAGACGTATGCACTTATTGCAGGGCATTGTTCATGTCTAGTGATACAAAACCACACTCACTGTGTCCGTTTCCCACCTTTGTGACCTTTCTTTTTAAAGTGTGTTTGACCTTTGTGACCTTCCTTTTTAAAGTGTGTTTGACCTTTGTGACCTTTCTTTTTAAAGTGTGTTTGACCTTTGTGTCCTTCCTTTTTAAAGTGTGTTTGACCTTTGTGACCTTTCTTTTTAAAGTGTGTTTGACCTTTGTGACCTTTCTTTTTAAAGTGTGTTTGACCTTTGTGTCCTTCCTTTTTAAAGTGTGTTTGACCTTTGTGATCTTTCTTTTTAAAGTGTGTTTGACCTTTGTGATCTTTCTTTTTAAAGTGTGTTTGACCTTTGTGACCTATCTTTTTAAAGTGTGTTAGTGTGTTTGACCTTTGTGACCTTTCTTTTTAAAGTGTGTTTGACCTTTGTGTCCTTCCTTTTTAAAGTGTGTTTGACCTTTGTGACCTTTCTTTTTAAAGTGTGTTTGACCTTTGTGACCTTTCTTTTTAAAGTGTGTTTGACCTTTGTGACCTTCCTTTTTAAAGTGTGTTTGACCTTTGTGACCTTTCTTTTTAAAGTGTGTTTGACCTTTGTGTCCTTCCTTTTTAAAGTGTGTTTGACCTTTGTGACCTTTCTTTTTAAAGTGTGTTTGACCTTTGTGACCTTTCTTTTTAAAGTGTGTTTGACCTTTGTGTCCTTCCTTTTTAAAGTGTGTTTGACCTTTGTGATCTTTCTTTTTAAAGTGTGTTTGACCTTTGTGATCTTTCTTTTTAAAGTGTGTTTGACCTTTGTGACCTATCTTTTTAAAGTGTGTTAGTGTGTTTGACCTTTGTGACCTTCCTTTTTAAAGTGTGTTTGACCTTTGTGTCCTTTCTTTTTAAAGTGTGTTTGACCTTTGTGACCTTTCTTTTTAAAGTGTGTTTGACCTTTGTGACCTTTCTTTTTAAAGTGTGTTTGACCTTTGTGACCTTCCTTTTTAAAGTGTGTTTGACCTTTGTGACCTTTCTTTTTAAAGTGTGTTTGACCTTTGTGACCTTTCTTTTTAAAGTGTGTTTGACCTTTGTGTCCTTCCTTTTTAAAGTGTGTTTGACCTTTGTGATCTTTCTTTTTAAAGTGTGTTTGACCTTTGTGACCTTTCTTTTTAAAGTGTGTTTGACCTTTGTGATCTTTCTTTTTAAAGTGTGTTTGACCTTTGTGACCTTCCTTTTTAAAGTGTGTTAGTGTGTTTGACCTTTGTGTCCTTTCTTTTTAAAGTGTGTTTGACCTTTGTGTCCTTCCTTTTTAAAGTGTGTTTGACCTTTGTGACCTTCCTTTTTAAAGTGTGTTTGACCTTTGTGTCCTTTCTTTTTAAAGTGTGTTTGACCTTTGTGTCCTTCCTTTTTAAAGTGTGTTTGACCTTTGTGTCCTTTCTTTTTAAAGTGTGTTTGACCTTTGTGTCCTTCCTTTTTAAAGTGTGTTTGACCTTTGTGTCCTTTCTTTTTAAAGTGTGTTTGACCTTTGTGACCTTTCTTTTTAAAGTGTGTTTGACCTTTGTGACCTTTCTTTTTAAAGTGTGTTTGACCTTTGTGTCCTTCCTTTTTAAAGTGTGTTTGACCTTTGTGACCTTTCTTTTTAAAGTGTGTTTGACCTTTGTGACCTTTCTTTTTAAAGTGTGTTTGACCTTTGTGACCTTTCCTTTTTAAAGTGTGTTCCCCATCTTGAAAGTCACAGCAGCGACACGCCGCTTGTCCTGCAGATGAAGATGAAGATGAAGAGCAATACTGGAATGGGACTCATATTGCGTCATGTGGACTGATTGATGAAAAGCTGTTTTACACACACAACTAAAATCATCATATCAGCCAATATTGGTGGATAAAAATAGGATATTTGGGATCATATCAGTACATCACAAGAGGCTTGGGTTCCCTCTGACCCCACCAAAGAAAACAGCCTACTGGTTCTACTGGTTCTACTGGTTCTACTGGTTCTACTGGTCCTTGAGTCCTGTGCACATCACAGCTGCTGATAGAGACCCAGTGGTACTTTAGTCCAAAAAGTGGAGTTGAAGACATACTTCATATTCTCATTTATGGAGTAAAATCTACAACAAAAGTATGCCGAAGGCCGAAGTGGGGTTCTTTACTGTCTCCAGGTTGCTTTGTGTCCGCTGCTCTTTCAACTGTTTATTATTAATATTATGTGCACCGCCCAGTGTCAAAGCATTTTTTGTATTCAATTTTTTGTATTATTTTTACAAACAGAAACCAGAGGTCTGTGATTGTGTTATGTGCTCTCCTTTTTGCTCATGGGCTCGGTCAGTTGCCCTCCTGTTGGATACTATTTATGACCTTTGTCTTGTCTGACTGTGAAACGCCTGATAAAAACATCTATGTCTGCCACAATGCAGCATCTCTTCTTCTTCTTCACGCTTCTCAGGTAAAGGTGTGGAACATCTTGTATCAGAACCCAATGCAACACACACAATTCCAGGATCTTTGACTTTTATTTAAAACTTCTGGGAACAGACCGAATCAGGATCAGAAGGCTGGCAGGTAGAACCGAGGAAGGGTTGGTAACAGGAGATCAGTGACCAGGACAGTGAGGAGGGAGTGACCAGTAGAGTGAGGAGGCAGGGAGTGAGTGACCAGGGGAGTGAGGATGGAGGGAGTGACCAGTAGAGTGAGGAGGGAGGGAGTGACCAGTAGAGTGAGAAGGGAGGGAGTGACTATTAGAGTGAGGAGGGAGTGAGTGACCAGTAGAGTGAGGCAGGAGAGACTATTAGAGTGAGGCGGGAGTGACCAGTAGAGTGAGGAGGGGTGACCAATAGAGTAAGGAGGGAGGGAGTGACCCGGAGAGTGAGGCAGGAGAGACTATTAGAGTGAGGCGGGAGTGACCAGTAGAGTGAGGAGGGGTGACCAATAGAGTAAGGAGGGAGGGAGTGACCAGGAGAGTGAGTGACCAGTAGAGTGATGAGGGAGGGACTATTAGATTGAGGAGGGAGTGACCAGTAGAGTGAGGAGAGAGTGTCTGACCAGTAGAGTGAGGAGGGAGGGAGTGACCAGTAGAGTGAGGAGGGAGGGAGTGACCAGGAAAGTGAGGAGGGAGAGAGTGAGTGACCAGGGGAGTGAGGAGGGAGGGATTGACCAGTAGAGTGAGGAGGGAGGGAGTGAGGAGGGAGAGAGTGAGTGACCAGGGGAGTGAGGAGGGAGGGAGTGACCACGAGAGTGAGGAGGGAGGGACTGACCAGGAGTGTGAGAAGGGAGAGAGTGAGTGACCAGGGGAGTGAGGAGGGAGGGACTGACCAGGAGAGTGAGGAGGGAGAGAGTGAGTGACCAGGGGAGTGAGGAGGGAGGGAGTGACCAGGAGAGTGAGGAGTGAGGGACTGACCAGTAGAGTGAGGAGGGAGGGAATGACCAGTAGAATGAGGAGGGAGTGACCAGGGGAGTGAGGAGGGAGAGACTGACCAGTAGAGTGAGGAGGGAGGGAGTGACCAGTAGAATGAGGAGGGAGTGACCAGGGGAGTGAGGAGGGAGAGAATGACCAGTAGAGTGAGGAAGGAGGGAGTGACCAGGAGAGTGAGGCATAGGGAGTGACCACTGGAGTGATGAGGGAGTGAGTGACCAGTAGAATCAGGCGGGAGAGACTATTAGAGTGAGGAGGGAGTGACCAGTAGAGTGAGGAGGGAGTGACCAGTAGAGGGAGGAGGGAGGGAGTGACCAGTAGAATCAGGCAGGAGAGACTATTACAGTGAGGCGGGAGTTACCAGTAGAGTGAGGAGGGGGTGACCAGTAGAGGGAGGAGGGAGGGAGTGACCAGGTGAGTGAGATGGGAGTGACCAGTAGAGTGAGGAGGGAGGGAGTGACCAGTAGAGTGAGGAGGGAGGGAGTGAGTGACCAGGGGAGTGAGGAGAGAGGGAGTGAGTGACCAGGGGAGTGAGGAGAGAGGGAGTGACCAGGAGAGTGGGGAGGGAGGGAGTGACCAGTAGAGTGAGGAGGGAATGACCAGGGGAGTGAGGAGGGAGGGACTGACCAGTAGAGTGAGGAGGGAGGGAATGACCAGTAGAGTGAGGAGGAAGGGAGTGACCAGTAGAGTGAGGAGGGAGGGAGTGACCAGTAGAGTGAGGAGGGAGGGAGTGAGTGACCAGTAGAGTGAGGAGGGAGGGAATGACCAGTAGAGTGAGGAGGAAGGGAGTGACCAGTAGAGTGAGGAGGGAGGGAGTGAGTGACCAGGGGAGTGAGGAGAGAGGGAGTGACCAGGAGAGTGGGGAGGGAGGGAGTGACCAGTAGAGTGAGGAGGGAATGACCAGGGGAGTGAGGAGGGAGGGACTGACCAGTAGAGTGAGGAGGGAGTGAGTGACCAGTAGAGTGAGGAGGGAGGGAATGACCAGTAGAGTGAGGAGGAAGGGAGTGACCAGTAGAGTGAGGAGGGAGGGAGTGCGTGACCAGGGGAGTGAGGAGAGAGGGAGTGACCAGGATAGTGGGGAGGGAGGGAGTGAGTGACCAGGGGAGTGAGGAGAGAGGGAGTGAGTGACCAGGGGAGTGAGGAGAGAGGGATTGACCAGGAGAGTGGGGAGGGAGGGAGTGACCAGTAGAGTGAGGAGGGAATGACCAGGGGAGTGAGGAGGGAGGGACTGACCAGTAGAGTGAGGAGGGAATGACCAGGGGAGTGAGGAGGGAGGGACTGACCAGTAGAGTGAGGAGGGAGGGAATGACCAGTAGAGTGAGGAGGGAGGGAGTGACCAGTAGAGTGAGGAGGGAGGGAGTGAGTGACCAGTAGAGTGAGGAGGGAGGGAATGACCAGTAGAGTGAGGAGGAAGGGAGTGACCAGTAGAGTGAGGAGGGAATGACCAGGGGAGTGAGGAGGGAGGGACTGACCAGTAGAGTGAGGAGGGAATGACCAGGGGAGTGAGGAGGGAGTGAGTGACCAGTAGAGTGAGGAGGGAGGGAATGACCAGTAGAGTGAGGAGGGAGGGAGTGACCAGTAGAGTGAGGAGGGAGGGAGTGAGTGACCAGTAGAGTGAGGAGGGAGGGAATGACCAGTAGAGTGAGGAGGAAGGGAGTGACCAGTAGAGTGAGGAGGGAATGACCAGGGGAGTGAGGAGGGAGGGACTGACCAGTAGAGTGAGCAGGGAGGGAGTGAGTGACCAGGGGAGTGAGGAGAGAGGGAGTGACCAGGAGAGTGGGGAGGGAGCGAGTGACCAGTAGAGTGAGGAGGGAATGACCAGGGGAGTGAGGAGGGAGGGACTGACCAGGAGAGTGAGGAGTGAGGGAATGACGAGGAGAGTGAGGAGTGAGGGAGTGACCAGTAGAGTGAGGAGGGAGGGAGTGAGTGACCAGGGGAGTGAGGAGAGAGGGAGTGACCAGGAGAGTGGGGAGGGAGCGAGTGACCAGTAGAGTGAGGAGGGAATGACCAGGGGAGTGAGGAGGGAGGGACTGACCAGGAGAGTGAGGAGTGAGGGAATGACCAGGAAAGTGGGGAGGGAGGGAGTGACCAGTAGAGTGAGGAGGGAGTGACCAGTAGAATGAGGAGGGAGGGAGTGACCAGTAGAGTGAGGAGGGAGGGAGTGTGTGACATGGGGAGTGAGGAGAGAGGGAGTGACCAGGAGAGTGGGGATGGAGGGAGAGACCAGTAGAGTGAGGACGGAGGGAGTGAGTGACCAGGGGAGTGAGGAGGGAGTGACCAGGAGAGTGAGGAGGGAGAGAGTGAGTGACCAGGGGAGTGAGGAGGGAGAGAGTGACCACAAGGGTGAGGAGGGAGGGACTGACCAGGAGTGTGAGGAGGGAGGGACTGACCAGGAGAGTGAGGAGGGAGGGAGTGATGAGTAGAGTGAGTAGGGAGTGACCAGGGGAGTGAGGAGGGAGGGAGTGACCACAAGGGTGAGGAGGGAGGGACTGACCAGGAGTGTGAGGAGGGAGGGACTGACCAGGAGAGTGAGGAGGGAGGGAGTGATGAGTAGAGTGAGTAGGGAGTGACCAGGGGAGTGAGGAGGGAGGGAGTGACCACAAGGGTGAGGAGGGAGGGACTGACCAGGAGTGTGAGGAGGGAGGGAGTGACCAGGAGAGTGAGGAGGGAGGGAGGGAGTGACCAGTAGAGTGAGGAGTGAGTGGAGCTGAACTGTGACAGTGGCCCTGTGGCCCTCAGACCCTCAAGCCCTCAGACCCTCAAACCCTCAGATTCTCAGACCCTCAGACCCTCAGGCCCTCAAGCCCTCAGACCCTCAGATCCTCATACCCTCAGACCCTCAGACCCTCAGACCCTCAGGCCCTCAACCCCTCAGACCCTCAGTTCCTCCCTTTCAGGGGACACCTCGGGACGGAGGAGAGGATCTTGCCGAGTTCGGAGCGGAACTGTCTGGTGACCAGAGTGTAGATGAGCGGGTCCACGGCGGCCGGCACGCAGGTCAGAACCACGGCTGACGTCTCCAGCTCGAACAGCAGCTGCAGGGAGGAGAACACAAGAAATGTTCTGGTTCATCTGCTCATTATTGAATCTAAAACGGTGAAGAATATCAGATCTCTATATTGCTCGTTCTGTCAGAACCAACAGTTCTTTAATAGAACTATGAAGCATTATGGCACAACGAATGCACACCAGGATTAAGACGAGAGAATTATGCGCACCAGGATTAAGAAAAGAGAGAAGTGTGCGCACCAGGATTAAGACGAGAGAAGTATGCACACCAGGATTAAGAAGAGAGAGACGTAGGCACACCAGGATTAAGACAAGAGAAGTATGCACACCAGGATTAAGACAAGAGAAGTATGCACACCAGGATTAAGAAGAGAGAGAAGTATGCACACCAGGATTAAGACAAGAGAAGTATGCACACCAGGATTAAGACAAGAGAAGTATGCACACCAGGATTAAGAAGAGAGAGACGTATGCACACCAGGATTAAGACAAGAGAAGTATGCACACCAGGATTAAGAAGAGAGAGACGTATGCACACCAGGATTAAGACAAGAGAAGTATGCACACCAGGATTAAGAAGAGAGAGACGTAGGCACACCAGGATTAAGACAAGAGAAGTATGCACACCAGGATTAAGACAAGAGAAGTATGCGTACCAGGATTAAGAACAGAGAGAATTATGCGCACCAGGATTAAGAAGAGAGAGACGTAGGCACACCAGGATTAAGACAACAGAAGTATGCGTACCAGGATTAAGAACAGAGAGAATTATGCGCACCAGGATTAAGAAGAGAGAGACGTATGCACTTATTGCAGGGCATTGTTCATGTCTAGTGATACAAAACCACACTCACTGTGTCCGTTTCCCACCACGAGATGACGTGCATCAGCAGAACCACCACCAGAGGAACCCAGAAAAGCGTGAAGGCGATGATGATGTAGCCGAAGCGCAGCGCCAGCCTCCCCTCCACCTGCTTCTTGCCCCGCGCCCTGGCCCCGGGCGTCAGGAGACACACCGCCCCGACGATCTCCGGTCTGCTCCGCGGGGGGGCGCCAATGGGAGCACTGGCCTCGGCCACCAGTAGCACCGTTCGGCAGGGCAGCGGTAGCGGGCCGGAGGAGCCCGGCGGACCGGTCCGTTCGTCCGAGGCGGGGACACTCAGCCATCCGCAGACGTGCTCCGACACCGTCGGCCTCAGCTGGACCCCCCGACTGAACACTTTCTTCCGGTGCCGCCTCACAACTTTGAATATCCGCACGTAGTGGACCACTATGACCGCCAGAGACAGCCCCCACAGCGGGACCAGCACGCAGGGTCCAAACGGGTCAGAGTACGGAAGGCGCGCCGCGTGGTGCGGACGGCACAGCATGTAGAAGAGCACCTTCTCGGAGAGAGTCAGAGAGACCAGAGCCAGGACGGCGCCGCACGCCCATATGGACAGGATCCAGAGCCGGACCCGGGTTCTCCTCCTCTCGGTCTGGAACGGGAACGCGATGGCCTGGAAGCGCTCCACGCTGATGCTGACTAGCGTGAGCAGCTGCACGCAGCTGCACAGCGCGTACGTGAACTGCTGCAGGGCGCACACTGACTCCGGCACCCGGCCGCCCCTCCCAGAGCGCAGGAGGGAGCACAGCAGCAGCGGCGTGTCCACGGAGCACTTGAGGAGGTCGCTGGTGGCCAGGCTGACTAGCAGCGCATTGTTGAAAGTCTGCAGGCTCTTGGTCCTGAAGACGATCCAGCAGACCCACAGGTTCCCGGGAGACCCCAACACCAACGTCAAGGTCAACACCGCGCAGTTGAATATGAAAAAGCAGGACGCCGTGCCGCTCTCGTGGGGCGCGCTGGTTCGGTTCCAAAGAGCGTCCATGCTGTGAAACTCCTCACACAGCTGCAGGCGGCTCTGTGTTCCATGTATTTTATTCAAGGGCGTTCAGCCCTGATTGGCTGACCAGTCGTTGATTAGCCTGTAATCATGTGGACCGACCTTCCTGCTGAGCAGATTACCCTTCTTCACCTTCCACTTCAAACATCAGTTGCATGATGGGAAATATGCTTTCACATGAGATGATTCATGTTGTTTTATAAAGTTCTAGTCCTATAGACCTCAGTGTAGTCCTGGTCCTCTATAGACCTCAGTGTAGTCCTGGTCCATTATAGACCTCAGTCTAGTCCTGGTCCTCTATTGACCTCAGTCTTGGTCCTCTATAGACCTCAGTGTAGTCCTGGTCCTCTATAGACCTCAGTCTAGTCCTGGTATTAATACTAATAAAGACAGTTATCATTCAATTCAATTCAGTTTATTTTGTATAGCCCAATATCACACATTACAAATTTGCCTCAGAGGGCTTTACAATCTGTACACCAATACATGTCATGTGTACAGAATAAACAGCATTACAGAGTTACATAAACACATTACATGAATATGACAATATATGAATGGAACTCCAATCCATGAAACAGAAGGAGGTAGAGAGGAGGGGGCGGGGCATCAGCAGGGCCAATAGGAGGCCGGCTCACCAGCATCAGACACCTCCAGGTCCAATGGACCCTATGAGACGTGAAGTCACAACGACTCCGGGGAGGAAGCAGAGTTAATAAGGTGCAATGGAGAGATGTAAATTCATCCATAAGGAGAGAGAGAAGAGGAGATAGGTGCTCAGTGTATCCTAAAACATCCCCCAGCAGCCTATAAGCCTATAGCAGCATATCAAGGGGCTGGACCAGGGCAAACCTGATTCAGCCCTAACTATAAGCACTAATAAAGAGGAAAGTCTTAAGTCTATTCTTGAATGAGGTGACTGTCTGCCTCCAGGACTGAAAGTGGAAGCTGGTTCCATAAAAGAGGAGCTTGATAACTGAAGGCTCTGGCTCCCATCCTACTTTTTAGGATTCTAGGAACCACAAGTAGCCCCGCATTTAGTGAGCGCAGCTCTCTAGTGGGGCAATATGGTACTACAAGCTCCTTAAGATATGATGGTGCATCACCAATCAAGGCTTTGTAGGTGAGGAGAAGAATTTTAAATGTGATTCTTGATTTTACAGGGAGCCAGTGCAGAGCAGCTAATACAGGAGTCATGTGATCTCTTTTCTTAGTTTTTGTGAGTACACGAGCTGCAGCATTCTGGATCAACTGGAGGGATTTAAGAGACTTATTAGAGCAGCCTGATAATAAGGAGTTGCAGTAATCTAGTCTGGAAGTAACAAACGAGTGAACCAGCTTTTCTGCATCTTTTTGAGACAAGATGTGCCTGATTTTTGAAATGTTACGAAGATGAAAAAATGCAATCCTTGAGATTTGCTTAACGTGGAGTTAAAGGACAAGTCTGGGTCAAAGATAACTAGAGATTCTTTACAGTGGTGTTGGATGCCAGGGAAATGCCATCTACAGAAACCACATCACCAGATAATTGATCTCTGAGGTGTTCAGGGCCAGTAAAATAACTTCAGTTTTGTCTGAGTTTAACATCAGGAAGTTACATTACATTTCATGTCATTTAGCTGGCGCTTTTATCCAAAGCGACTTACAATAAGTGCATTACACCATGAGTCCAAACTCAGAACAACAAGAATCAAGCAAGTACAATTTCTTCTATAAAGTTAAACTACAAAGTGCTATCATTAAGAGACATTTAAGTGCTACCAAAGTGCTACTACGGTGCTACCTTCCATATTCAAGGTATAGTCAAAAAAGATGTGTTTTTAGTTTGCGACGAAAGATGTAGAGACTTTCTGATGTCAATGGGGAGCTCGTTCCACCAATGAGGAGCCAGCACAGCAAACAGTCGTGACTTTGTTGAGTGTTTAGCTCCAAGTGAAGGAGCTACAAGCTGATTGGCAGAAGCCAAGTGAAGTGAACGAGCTGGGGTGTACGGTTAGACCATGTCCTGGATGTGAGGTTAGACCATGTCCTGGGTGTGAGGTTAGACCATGTCCTGGGTGTGAGGTTAGACCATGTCCTGGATGTAGACCGGACCCGATCTGTTCGCAGCACGGTACCCAAGTACCAATGTTTTGAAGCGGATGCTGCAGCCACCGGTAACCAGTGAAGGTCACGGAGGAGCGGAGGATTGTGGGTAAATTTCGGGAGGTTGAAGACCAGTCGAGCAGCTGCATTCTGGATGAGCTGTAGAGGTCGAATGGCATTAGCAGGTAGACCTGAAGGAGGGAGTTACAGTAGTCTAGACATGAGATGACCGGAGCCTGGACCAGAACCTGGAACAGAACCTGGAACAGAACCTGGAACAGAACCTGGAACAGAACCTGAAACAGAACCTGTGCCGCCTTCTGAGTGAGAAGAGGTCATATTCTCTTGATGTTGTACAGCATGTACCTACAGGAGCGTGTTGTTGTGGTAATGTTGGCAGTCAGGGAGAGTTGACTGACAGGTGTCACACCGAGGTTCCTGGCAGTCGGAGTCGGAGCCAACACTGAGTTGTTGAAGTTAATAGTCATTGTGGGTGGGAGAGCCTTTTCCTGGAAGGAGGAGAAGTTCAGTCTTGTCCGGGTTAATTTTCAGGTGGTGAGCGGACATCCACTGAGAGATGTCAGTCAGACATCCACTGAGATGTCAGACAGACATCCACTGAGAGACGTCAGTCAGACATCCACTGAGAGATGTCAGTCAGACATCCACTGAGAGATGTCAGTCAGACATCCACTGAGAGATGTCAATCAGACATCCACTGAGAGATGTCAGTCAGACATCCACTGAGAGATGTCAGTCAGACATCCACTGAGAGATGTCAATCAGACATCCACTGAGAGATGTCAGTCAGACATCCACTGAGAGATGTCAGTCCGACATCCACTGAGAGATGTCAGTCAGACATCCACTGAGAGATGTCAATCAGATGTCAATCAGACATCCACTGAGAGATGTCAATCAGATGTCAATCAGACATCCACTGAGAGATGTCGGTCAGACATCCACTGAGAGATGTCAGACAGACATCCACTGAGAGATGTCAGTCAGACAGGCAGAGATTCGTGCTGCTACCTGTGTTTCAGATTGGGGAAATGAGAGGATCAGTTGGGTGTCGTCAGCATAGCTGTGGTAGGTGAAGCCATGAGAGAGAATGACAGAGAGAGAGAGTTGGTGTACAGAGAGAAGAGAAGAGGACCAATGACTGAACCCTGAGGGACCCCAGTAGTCAGAGGACAAGGCTCAGACACAGATCCTCTCCGGGTTACCCGGTAAGAGCGGTCGGTGAGGTAGGATGAGAAGAGTGAGAGCAGAGCCTGAGATACCAGGTCCTGGAGGGAGGACATGAGGATCTGGTGGTTCACTGTGTCAAAGGCAGCGGAAAGGTCTAGAAGGATGAAGACAGAGGAGAGAGGCTGCTCTAGTGTGAAGGATGAGGACAGAGGAGAGAGAGGCTGCTCTAGCAGTGTGAAGCTGCTCAGAGACAGCAAGGAGGGCAGTCTCTGTTGAGTGGCCTTGAATCCAGACTGGTGGGGGTCTAGAAGGTTGTTACTGTGGAGAAAGGAGGAGACTTGGTTAAAGATAGCTCGCTCTAGAGTTTTGGAAAGGAAGGGAAGGAGAGAGACAGGTCTGTAGTTATTGACTTCAGGTCTGTAGTTGTTGACTTCAGGACTGTAGTTATTGACTTCAGGTCTGTAGTTGTTGACTTCAGGTCTGTGGTTGTTGACTTCAGGTCTGTAGTTGTTGACTTCAGATGGGTCAGAGTGGGTTTCTTCAGGAGAGGGTTGACTCCGCCTCCTTCAGAGAGTTAGGGAAACAGCCGGTTGAGAGGGAGGTGTTAATAAGATGGGTGAGAAAGGGAAGAAGGTCCGGAGCAATAGATATAACGTATATATACGTTATATAATATATACATGTATCCATGTATATATGTATCCATGTATCTATGTATATATGTATCCATGTATCCATGTATATATGTATATATGTATATATGTATCCATGTATCCATGTATATATGTATCCATGTATCCATGTATCCATGTATATATGTATCTATGTATCCATGTATATATGTATCCATGTATATATGTATCCATGTATCTATGTATCTATGTATCCATGTATCCATGTATATATGTATCCATGTATATATGTATCCATGTATCTATGTATCTATGTATCCATGTATCCATGTATCCATGTATATATGTATCCATGTATATATGTATCCATGTATCTATGTATCTATGTATCCATGTATATATGTATCCATGTATCTATGTATCCATGTATATATGTATCCATGTATCTATGTATCCATGTATATATGTATCCATGTATCTATGTATCTATGTATCCATGTATCCATGTATCTATGTATCCATGTATCCACCGCCGGACCTGTCTGTCTGCCTGTCCGTCTGTGTGTCTGACTGTCTCTCTGCCTGTCTGTCTGTGTGTCTGCCTGTCTGTGTGTCTGACAGTCTGTCTGTCTCTCTGTCTGTCTGTGTGTGTGTGTCTCTCTGTCTGACTCTGTCTGTCTGTCTGTCTCTCTGTCTGTCTGTCTGTCTGTCTGTCTGTCTGTCTCTCTGTCTGTCTCTCTGTCTGTCTGTGTGTCTCTGTCTCTCTGTCTGTCTGTCTGTCTATTACATTACATTACATTACATGTCATTTAGCTGACGCTTTTATCCAAAGTGACTTACAATAAGTGCATTAAACCATGAGTCCAAACTCAGAACAACAAGAATCAAGAAAGTACAATTTCTTCAATAACGTTAAACTACAATCTAACGAGCACAAAGAGTTATTATTAGTTTACAGGTTAAATCAGTTTAACTGAGGGTTGCAATTACATGTGTAATATAACTATATATATATATATATATATATAGTTATATATATATATATATAACTATATATATATATATATATAGTTATATTAACACATGTAATATACATGTAATATATAACTATATATATATATATATAACTATATATATATATATATAAAACTATATATATACAACTATATACATATAGTTATATTAACACATGTAATATACATGTAATATATAACTATATATATATAACTATATATATACATATATATATATATTATTTCCGGCGCCCATAATCTACGTCATCAACAAGCGCCCGAAGAGCGCAGGCGCAGACGGTCGTTCGAGGAGCGGCTGAAGTTGTTTTACAAAGTGAATGAATAGTTTGACTGGCACGTGCGTGTTGGACGTTACTCTAGTTTCTAAAAGCACCAGCTGTTTCCGGTCGCTCTGTGGTCACTTCCGCCATGTCGCAGAGGAAGAGGCTGTCCAACACGCCGGGCTCCTCGCAGGGCAAGGTAGGTGCACGAGGCGCGCACACGGTACAAGTGTTCAAACACCACGTGACGCGCCTCGCGAGGCAACGGATTGGGTCCGTGGTGACTTCCGGGTAGAATCGACTCTTGTTGCAGTGTCCAGACCCCAGAATTATGTATATAATCTTGTATTCTCCAGCCTGAATGAACATATATTCTATATAATATTTCATGTAGCGGCCATCGAGCTCCTCGGTGGCTCAGGAGGAACATGACGACACAGCCTTCACCCAGCCGAGCACGTCGCAGGTCCAGAGAGGGATGGAGAAGCTCACACCTGCACAGGTGGACCAAAAGGTCAGACGCACACACACACACACACACATTTACAGAAGCCCATTTCCTCCCCTTCCTTTAATCGCTGTGTCCTGTCCTAGACGGCCGAGGTGGTGCAGTACTTCTTGGTGAAGGACCAGAAGAAGATCCCTGTGCGCCGGGCAGGTACGGCCTCAGGGGACACCAGCAATAACCTGTCGCCCTGAGAGGCTCACCTGTCGCCCTGAGAGGCGTGGCCACGCCTTTAGAAGTGTCCCGCCAGGTGATCTCTTGGACGTGAAGGTCCTTAAATGAGTCGTGTGTTTTCAGAACTGGTGAAGCACGTGGTGAAGGAGTACAGAACCATCTACCCCGAGATCATGAAGAGAGCAGCACGCACCTTTGACCAGGTGAGTCGAGGCTGGAGTCGGCTTCACGTGTCATATTGACATAAAAAGAACAATAAAACAACAACAGAAACCTCTTTCCTGCTGTTTGAAGGTCTTTGGCCTTAAAATGATTGAGATCGACGCCAAAAACCACATGTACATCCTCATCAACAAGCTGGAGCCGGCTGAGGGACCCCCGGCCACCAGGTGAGTCTTTAATACCTCTGTAACCATAGCAACCAGCTGGAGCCGGCTGAGGGACCCCCGGCCACCAGGTGAGTGTCTTTAATACCTCTGTAACCATAGCAACCAGCTGGAGCCGGCTGAGGGACCCCCGGCCACCAGGTGAGTGTCTTTAATACCTCTGTAACCATAGCAACGAGCTGGAGCCGGCTGAGGGACCCCCGGCCACCAGGTGAGTGTCTTTAATACCTCTGTAACCATAGCAACGAGCTGGAGCCGGCTGAGGGACCCCCGGCCACCAGGTGAGTGTCTTTAATACCTCTGTAACCATAGCAACGAGCTGGAGCCGGCTGAGGGATCCCCTGGCCACCAGGTGAGTGTCTTTAATACCTCTGTAACCATAGCAACGAGCTGGAGCCGGCTGAGGGACCCCCTGGCCACCAGGTGAGTGTCTTTAATACCTCTGTAACCATAGCAACCAGCTGGAGCCGGCTGAGGGACCCCCTGGCCACCAGGTGAGTCTTTAATACCTCTGTAACCATAGCAACCAGCTGGAGCCGGCTGAGGGACCCCCGGCCACCAGGTGAGTGTCTTTAATACCTCTGTAACCATAGCAACCAGCTGG
>NC_046972.1:26205580-26208080 GCF_009769545.1 Cyclopterus lumpus | reverse complement strand
TTACTCTTGTTTGTCCGAACAGCTTCAAGAAAATAAATATGTTCATGTTTCTACGATCCATCTTTAATCCTCAAATGTTTGCGTACATTTAAACCGAACACGTTTACCTTTCATACATTAATGTCATTGATATGAATTATGGGTAATCCCTTCAGGAATGTGGACTCCGAGTCCGCGAGTTCGAGTGTTTCAGACATTTATGAACACTTTCTGTAAATCTTGCCCGAGTGGATTACCCACAATTCATAGCAACGTGGCGTTAAACACAGGGGTTACCAGTGGAAACATGGAGATGCACATAGAAGTTCAGCCTGACAGAAACATGAAGGGTCACAACCTCACAGCCTCTCACGTCTCCCAGGGCGGTCAAGTCCCTTAGGGGTCAGGGTCTCAGGGGGACCACGAATCCAACGCTTAAGAACCAGATTGTTGGACCCAAAGAAAGCTCCCAGACCTCGACCTGAGCTCCAAGTAAATCCATTTAAATAAAAGGGTGTGTGTGTGTGACAATGGGGGGTGCATAGAATCATGTGAGGCACATCATGATATTCGAGCAGTTAAAGTGTCAAATGTCCCCTCTGGTTTCCCTCCCAAAGCATTGTGGGGGATGTAGTTTGATTCTCATGAAGACAGGGCTCTGGTTTAAAGGGACAGGTCGTTGGACCGATGTCATGTGAAAACATGGCTCTAATAATAGTAACAGACTGCTCACATCACAGTCTGAGGATGAGGTTGAATAAACGGGGTCATGAGCACTAAAGCCCTGAAGAGCCAGTGTGGTCCCCACATCGTCAGTGTATAAGAACACGTCTCCTTGGTTTGTGGACTTGTGTTTTTAGGCCTTGAGTTTGGCGTTTATACTGTCGCCATCTTGGATTATAGCCATGATGTTGTTGACCATATGTGGACTGAGTGAGGTAGAGACGCTGTATACGTCTCTGGTGTCCAACCTGTCAATCACCTTGTAGCCCCGCCCTAAATCATCCCCTGCTTTATGGTCTGTTTGACTCTAAATGACCATAATTTACTAAATGAACATCATTCTGTATTGAAGAAGACTTGAAACTAGAGATTGAGACCAAAAACTAATGTTTACAATGTTTACTGAGGGAATACATCAAGAGAAGTAGAGTCATTTATATAGACTTCTATACAACCAGAGGAGTCGCCCCCTGGTGGTCAGGAGAGAGAATGCAGCTTTAACACATGAAGCATAGACTTCTATACAACCAGAGGAGTCGCCCCCTGGTGGTCAGGAGAGAGAATGCAGCTTTAACACATGAAGCATAGACTTCTATACAACCAGAGGAGTCGCCCCCTGGTGGTCAGTAGAGAGAATGCAGCTTTAACACATGAAGCATAGACTTCTATACAACCAGAGGAGTCGCCCCCTAGTGGTCAGTAGAGAGAATGCAGCTTTAACACATGAAGCATAGACTTCTATACAACCAGAGGAGTCAAACCACTTGTCACTGTCAGGAAGCCAATCAAATAAAGCAAGAGGCGGGGTTTAATACTTTAGCACTAACTTTCCTGTGAGAGTATTTGAGAAGGAGAGATTCATAGCACGTTATCTATCACCCATTAATCACACATGAACATCTCTACGGCCGATATCTAAATTGACGAAAAGAGCTGCAGGTAAGAGGACAAATTTAGTGAACTGTCCATTTAAGGAAAAGTTTGGAACCACACACGTTCGCTTCCTTCGCCCAAAAGTGAGACGAGAAGATCGATACGAAACTCAACGTGTTCCTCTAAAGCTGCCGATCAACACTTCCAAAGTCGCTTGTTGAACTTGTTGAAACTACGAGTGGTAAGTTAATGTTTTGTGACTAGAGAAGCAACCGCCGTGACGATGGAGCTCTAACTTGTTTTATCCTCCTTCATGGAGAAGGTCGCCTCCTACGACCGCGGTATGCAACAACATGGCCGCCGGTGAGACCGTCCTGCTACTCTGATGTGAACTTCTGTTCACATTTCATTAGTGAGTGTGGTATTGATCTACATCTCGGCAAGAAAGCAAAATGAGTGCAGTTCTGAAAATATCAAAGTTTCCCTTTAAGAACTGCTGCAAAGCTCTTCCTCCTTTCGCTCCACCGGGACAACAAACTACCAACGTAGCTCATCGCCGGCCGTTCCGAGACGCATATGATGCAACTCTGTGAATGGCTGAGACCATTCAGGTTCATACCATACCTGAATGATTGAGGCAGTGGGGGTGGAGGGGCAGAGCGGTGAGAGACGAGCATGTGAGCCCTGCGTCATAAAGTGCCGTCGCGGGAGAATCTGTCACAACAATTAAAAGGCCACATGAGGTTTGTGATGGAAATGGAAGCAGCTCCCTGTAGTGGCCTCGAGGTGTGGTCTGTAGCGGCCTCGAGATGTGGTCTGTAGCGGCCTCGAGATGTGGACTGTAGCGGCCTCGAGATGTGGTCTGTAGCGGCCTCGAGATGTGGACTGTAGCGGCCTCGAGGTGTGGTCTGTAGCGGCCTCGAGG
>NC_046972.1:26200580-26203080 GCF_009769545.1 Cyclopterus lumpus | reverse complement strand
TGTCTTTCTAATCTGAACACTTTGAGCTGCGATTTCTTGCTTTTTTACACAAGTGTCTAAAAAGTCAACCAAACCAGCTAGGATTTAAGTATTTGCTCTGTAATCCAAATCTACTAGGGACTAAACTTTATTCTACTTTTTACCTTGAGGTAAACTGATCTTTGTCCTTAATCAGTTTGGCAAGAATTTCACATTCTAGCAAACTGAGAATTCACTGTTAGCAAGAATCCCCTGTTTACCAGTATCGATCACTGAGTGGGCAATTCCTTCAACGACCTGTGGGCGGGCTCGACACAGCTGTAACCAATTACCGCCAACTCGGGTGTATAACCAGGCTGGGGCTTGTAGCGTCAGGGAAGCGTCAGGGAAGACTCCTCGTATGAAGACTCGGAGGATAAAGACCTAGGAGTCTTTCGTTGGAGTCAAGACTCGGAGGATAAAGACCTAGGAGTCTTTCCTTGGAGTCAAGACTCTGAGGATAAAGACCTAGGAGTCTTTGGTTGGAGTCAAGACTCGGAGGATAAAGACCTAGGAGTCTTTGGTTGGAGTCAAGACTCGGAGGATAAAGACATAGGAGTCTTTGGTTGGAGTCAAGACTCGGAGGATAAAGACCTAGGAGTCTTTGGTTGGAGTCAAGACTCGGAGGATAAAGACATAGGAGTCTTTGGTTGGAGTCAAGACTCGGAGGATAAAGACCTAGGAGTCTTTGGTTGGAGTCAAGACTCGGAGGATAAAGACCTAGGAGTCTTTGGTTGGAGTCAAGACTTGGAGGATAAAGACCTAGGAGTCTTTTGTGGGAGTCAAGACTCGGAGGATAAAGACCTAGGAGTCTTTGGTTGGAGTCAAGACTCGGAGGATAAAGACCTAGGAGTCTTTTGTTGGAGTCAAGACTCAGAGGATAAAGACCTAGGAGTCTTTCATGGGAGTCAAGACTCGGAGGATAAAGACCTAGGAGTCTTTCGTGGGAGTCTTCGGTGGTGGCTGAGGGCGGCTGAGTATAAACATTTCCTTGTGATAATGTGTTTTCTTTCCATACCTGTGTGCACATCTACTCGTAGATATTATAGACCGCGGACTCGGTCACACATGCACCAAAATCCTTCCTCTCTTATTTATCCCACCCGCTCTACACAGACCCAGCACCTCGTCATAGGGGGCCTCTGGAACTGCCAGTCAGCCAACCGCAAGGCGGACTTCATCTCTGGCTTCGCTATCAAGCAATCTCTGGACTTCCTGGCTCTCATTGAGACTTGGATCACACCAGACAACACATCAACCCCTGCTGCTCTCTCCTCGGCCTTCTCCTTCAGCCACACACCCAGACCCTCTGGTCGGGGTGGTGGCACAGGTCTACTCATCTCACCCAAATGGAGTTATGCTCTCTACCCCCTTCCATTTACCCCACTGTCTTTTGAGTTTCATGCAGTGACGGTTACTCATCCGGTTCATCTAACTATTGTCGTTCTCTACCGTCCTCCTGGTTCCTTTGGAGACTTCTTGGAAGAACTAGACGTCCTCCTATCAAACTTCCCAGAAAACGGCCCCCCGCTCATCCTTCTGGGTGACTTTAACATCCAGACAGAGAAGTCATGTGACCTGCTACTCTTCCTGTCTTCCTTTGCTCTCTCTCTCAGTCCTTCCCCTCCTACTCACAAAGCTGGCAACCACCTTGACTATATGTTCACCAGAAACTGCTCTAGATCTAACCTCACTGTCACTCTACTTCATGTCTCTGACCACTTCTTCATCTCTTACTCTCTCCCACTGTTTGGAACTGACAACCCTCCCACAACGGACTCTGCATCTCTCTCTCTCTCTCTCTCTCTCTCTCTCTCTCTCTCTCTCTCTCTCTCTCTCTCTCTCTCTCTCTCTCTCTCTCTCTCTCTCTCTCTCTCTCTCTCTCTCTCTCTCTCTCTCTCTCTCTCTCTCTCTCTCTCTCTCTCTCTCTCTCTCTCTCTCTCTCTCTCTCTCTCTCTCTCTCTCTCTCTCTCTCTCTCTCTCTCTCTCTCTCTCTCTCTCTCTCTCTCTCTCTCTCTCTCTCTCTCTCTCTCACCCTCCTCTCTGGCCTCCTCTGTTCTGTCAGCCCTCCCTTCAACCGATTCCTTCTCACTCATGCATACTAAATCTGCCACTGACACTCTTCTCTCTGCGCTGTCGTCCTCTCTTGATTCTCTCTGTCCTCTTATGACTCTAAAGGTCCTCAAGTCCTCTTACGACTCTAAAGGTCCTCAAGTCCTCTTACAACTCTAAAGGTCCTCAAGTCCTCTTACGACTCTAAAGGTCCTCAAGTCCTCTCCGGCTCCGTGGTTGTCTGACTCGGTGCTCAGAGAACCACTATGCGAGCATCGGAAAGGAAATGGTGAAAATCCAAACACGCCAGTGACCTGCTCGCCTATCAATCTCTTCTCTCCTCCTTCTCTCCTCCTTCTCTGCAGCCAAAAGTTTGTTCTATCAATCCAGAATCGAATCCTCTTTATCTAACCCTAAAAAGCTCTTCTTT
>NC_046972.1:26168080-26195580 GCF_009769545.1 Cyclopterus lumpus | reverse complement strand
GTGATCAGTAGAACATGTGACCAGTAGAACATGTGACTAGTAGAACATGTGACCAGTAGAACATGTGACTAGTAGAACATGTGATTAGTAGAACACATGGTCAGTAGAACATGTGACCAGTAGAACATGTGATCAGTAGAACATGTGACCAGTAGAGCATGTGATCAGTAGAACATGTGACCAGTAGAACATGTGACTAGTAGAACATGTGACTAGTAGAACATGTGATCAGTAGAACATGTGACTAGTAGAACATGTGACTAGTAGAACATGTGACCAGTAGAACATGTGATCAGTAGAACATGTGACCAGTAGAACATGTGACCAGTAGAACATGTGATCAGTAGAACATGTGACTAGTAGAACATGTGACCAGTAGAACATGTGACCAGTAGAACATGTGACCAGTAGAACATGTGACCAGTAGAACATGTGACTAGTAGAACATGTGAGAAGTTGCTGCTCACGAGCCGTCTTGTCCAGGAAGTACGCGAGCAGACACCTCATCACGGCCTGGTGGCAGATCACCAGGCCGTGACCAGTAGAACATGTGACCAGTAGAACATGTGACTAGTAGAACATGTGACCAGTAGAACATGTGACTAGTAGAACATGTGATTAGTAGAACACATGGTCAGTAGAACATGTGACCAGTAGAACATGTGATCAGTAGAACATGTGACCAGTAGAGCATGTGATCAGTAGAACATGTGACCAGTAGAACATGTGACCAGTAGAACATGTGACCAGTAGAACATGTGACTAGTAGAACATGTGACCAGTAGAACATGTGACCAGTAGAACATGTGATCAGTAGAACATGTGACCAGTAGAACATGTGACTAGTAGAACATGTGATCAGTAGAACATGTGACCAGTAGAACATGTGATCAGTAGAACATGTGATCAGTAGAACATGTGACCAGTAGAACATGTGACCAGTAGAACATGTGACTAGTAGAACATGTGACCAGTAGAACATGTGATCAGTAGAACATGTGACTAGTAGAACATGTGACCAGTAGAACATGTGACCAGTAGAACATGTGACCAGTAGAACATGTGATCAGTAGAACATGTGACCAGTAGAACATGTGACTAGTAGAACATGTGACTAGTAGAACATGTGATCAGTAGAACATGTGACCAGTAGAACATGTGACCAGTAGAACATGTGACTAGTAGAACATGTGACTAGTAGAACATGTGACCAGTGGTAAAAGAAGTTGCTGCTCACGAGCCGTCTTGTCCAGGAAGTACGCGAGCAGACACCTCATCACGGCCTGGTGGCAGATCACCAGCACGTTCTCCTGCCTCTCCAGCTCCATGATCACTGGCTCCAGACGCTGGACCAGGTCCTCGTAAGACTGGTTCAGAGAGGGGGGTGGGTTAACATCTCAAAATAGTAAAACACTTTATTCTGATTTGGTACATTGATCCTAAAATCTTGATAACCCGGTTTGGAAGCCTGTGCTCCTTCAGTCCTGGTTCCTGCAGGAAGGAGGCGCTCACCTCTCCTTTCGGGTAGCGGTAGCGATACTTGTCCTGGTCCCTCAGTGCAAACTCCTCTGGGTAATTCTCCTGAATGGCCTCGTACGTCATGTCCTCACAAACCCCCTAAGACACAGAGACAACAGTCTGAAAACACACAACCCTCCTCCTCTCTCTCACTCTCTCACACACACACACACACACACTCACGGCGTCTATCTCATTGAGGGCCTTCCACTGCTCGTAGGGGACCCCCAGAGCCTCGGCGGTCTGGATGGTCCTCTTCATGTGGCTGGTCCACACCTTCAGGTCGCTGATGGACTGCCCAGTCATGTACAGCCCCAGAGCACTGGCAAACTGACACACACACACACACACACATAAGAAACAGGATGCAGACGTAATTAAAGGAGGAAGTCCAAACGGCCCTGACCTTTGCCCCGCGGAGCGACAGGCCCGAGTCTCCCCCGATGCGACCAGCGAGGTTGAGCTCGCTCTCGCCGTGGCGGCTCAGGTAGATGGATCTGGGGGTGACGTGGATGTTCATGAGGTAGTAGACTATCCTGCTCTGGATGTGGTCCTGGACCCGGTTCACCAGGTACCTGCTGCCCACGTTGAAGATCTTGATGTAGGACAAGTTCCTGCGTGGAGACAACAGTGCAGTCGACATCTTCATCCAATAATTCAGATTCATGGAAGCCCATTTCCTAAAGATTCTGTCTGAAGTAGTGTCTCATAATTATGACTTAATATCTCATAATAAAGACACAGTACCTCATAATTATGACTTAATATCTCATAATAAAGACATAGTACCTCATAATTATGACTTAATATCTCATAATAAAGACATAGTACCTCATAATTATGACTTAATATCTCATAATAAAGACGTAGGAGCTCATAATTATGACTTAATATCTCATAATAAAGACATAGTACCTCATAATTATGACTTAATATCTCATAATAAAGACATAGTACCTCATAATTATGACTTAATATCTCGTAATAAAGACATAGTACCTCATAATTATGACTTAATAGCTCATAATAAAGACACAGTACCTCATAATTATGACTTAATATCTCATAATAAAGACACATTTACCTCATAATTATGACTTAATATCTCGTAATAAAGACACAGTACCTCATAATTATGACTTAATATCTCATAATAAAGACATATGAGCTCATAATTATGACTTAATATCTCATAATAAAGACGTTGGAGCTCAATTATGACTTAATATCTCGTAATAAAGACATAGTACCTCATAATTATGACTCAATATCTCGTAATAAAGACATAGTACCTCATAATTATGACTTAATATCTCATAATAAAGACATAGTACCTCATAATTATGACTTAATATCTCGTAATAAAGACATAGTACCTCATAATTATGACTTAATATCTCATAATAAAGACATATCTCCCCTGAAAGGGTTTTTTCTATTTCTTGGGAGTTGTTCCTGATTCGATGTGAGGTCAAAGGTCAGGGATGTCGTATGTGTACAGATTGTAAAGCCCTCTGAGGGGAGTTTGTGATTTGTGATATTGGGCTATACAAAATAAACTGAACTGAATAATTAACAATAAGTATCTCATAATTATTACTTAAAATGTCATAATAATGACGTAGTAACTCCTAATTATGACTAAGTATCTCATATTATTAACTTAGTATCTCATAATAAAGACATAGTATCTCATAATTATGACTTAATAACTAATAATAATGACTTCTCATCATATTTTAAAAGAATTGCGGCAAAATAAATATATTTATTTAGGCTTACAGTATATGAGCAATTGTCATCAAATGACAATAATAATCAGGCAGTATTCTCCAGATTTGAATCAGACAATCATATTAAATGTTATTCTTATTTCCTTGTGGTTATTTATTGTTATTACATGTTTTTGTGTACCTACCTAGTACAGGAAATACATGTAGGACAGACAAAAACGCAATAAAAGGGCTGTACATGGATTATTTAAATTACATTTACAAACAAAAAAGGTGGAAAATGTAATTTCAGAAAATTAAAAAGTACAAAGTACAAATTATATGTACAGTGTAGAAAAAAATCTAAATATGTACATATACATGAGTATAATGGTTTAGTATCTCATTATTACTTAGTATCTCATAATAATGACTTAGTACCTCATAATATAGACTAAGTACCTAATAATAATGACTTAGAAGCTCATAATAATCACTTAGTACCTCATAATAATGACTTAGTACCTCATAATAATGACTTAGAAGCTCATAATAATGACTTAGTACCTAATAATAATGACTTAGTACCTCATCATAATAACTTAGTACCTCATAATTGTGACTTAGTACCTCATAATAATCACTTAGTATCTCATAATAATGAGGTAGTACCTAATAATAATGACTTAGTACCTCATCATAATAACTTAGTACCTCATAATCACTTAGTACCTCATAATAATGACTTAGTACCTCATAATCACTTAGTACCTCATAATAATGACGTAGTACCTCATAATCACTTAGTACCTCATAATAATGACGTAGTACCTCATAATAATGACTTAGTACCTCATAATAATGACGTAGTACCTCATAATAATGACTTAGTACCTCATAATCACTTAGTACCTCATAATAATGACGTAGTACCTCATAATAATGACTTAGTACCTCATAATCACTTAGTACCTCATAATAATGACTTAGTACCTCATAATAATGACTTAGTACCTCATAATAATGATGTAGTACCTCATAATCACTTAGTACCTCATAATAATGACGTAGTACCTCATAACAATGACGTAGTACCTCATAATAATGACTTAGTACCTCATAATAATGACGTAGTACCTCATAATGACTTAGTACCTCATAATAATGACTTAGTACCTCATAACAATGACGTAGTACCTCATAATAATGACTTAATATCTCAAAATAATGACTTAGTACCTTATAATCACTTAGTACCTCATAATAATGACTTAGTACTTAGTACCTCATAATAATGACGTAGTACCTCATAATAATCACTTAGTACCTCATAATCACTTAGTACCTCATAATAATGACTTAGTACCTCAGAATAATGATGTAGTACCTCATAATCACTTAGTACCTCATAATAATGACGTAGTACCTCATAAAAATGAACTAGTACCTCATAATAATGACTTAGTACCTCATAATCACTTAGTACCTCATAATAATGACGTAGTACCTCATAATAATGACTTAATATCTCAAAATAATGACTTAGTACCTTATAATCACTTAGTACCTCATACTAATGACTTAGTACCTCATAATAATGACTTAGTACCTCATAATAATGACGTAGTACCTCATAATAATGACTTAATATCTCAAAATAATGACGTAGTACCTCATAATAATGAATTAGTACCTCATAATAATGACGTAGTACCTCATAATCACTTAGTACCTCATAATAATGACTTAGTACCTCATAATAATGATGTAGTACCTCATAATAATGATGTAGTACCTCATAATCACTTAGTACCTCATAATCACTTAGTACCTCATAATAATGACGTAGTACCTCATAATAATGACTTAGTACCTCATAATCACTTAGTACCTTATAATAATGACTTAGTACCTCATAATAATGATGTAGTACCTCATAATCACTTAGTACCTCATAATAATGACTTAGTACCTCATAATCACTTAGTACCTCATAATAATGACTTAGTACCTCATAATAATGATGTAGTACCTCATAATAATGATATAGTACCTCATAATCACTTAGTACCTCATAATAATGACGTAGTACCTCATAATAATGACTTAGTACCTCATAATAATGACTTAGTACCTCATAATCACTTAGTACCTCATACTAATGACTTAGTACCTCATAATAATGACGTAGTACCTCATAATAATGAATTAGTACCTCATAATAATGACTTAGTACCTCATAATCACTTAGTACCTCATAATAATGACTTAGTACCTCATAATAATGATGTAGTACCTCATAATCACTTAGTACCTCATAATAATGACGTAGTACCTCATAATAATGACTTAGTACCTCATAATAATGACTTAGTACCTCATAATAATGACTGAGTACCTCATAATCACTTAGTACCTCATAATAATGACTTAGTACCTCATAATAATGACGTAGTACCTCATAATAATGACTTAATATCTCAAAATAATGACTTAGTACCTTATAATCACTTAGTACCTCATACTAATGACTTAGTACCTCATAATAATGACGTAGTCCCTCATAATAATGACGTAGTCCCTCATAATCACTTAGTACCTCATAATAATGACATAGTACCTCATAATAATGACGTAGTACCTCATAATAATGACTTAGTACCTCATAATCACTTAGTACCTCATAATAATGACTTAGTACCTCATAATAATGATGTAGTACCTCATAATAATGATGTAGTACCTCATAATCACTTAGTACCTCATAATAATGACGTAGTACCTCATAATAATGACTTAGTACCTCATAATAATGACGTAGTACCTCATAATAATGACTTAGTACCTCATAATCACTTAGTACCTCATAATAATGACTTAGTACCTCATAATAATGACGTAGTACCTCATAATAATGACTTAATATCTCAAAATAATGACTTAGTACCTTATAATCACTTAGTACCTCATACTAATGACTTAGTACCTCATAATAATGACGTAGTCCCTCATAATAATGACGTAGTCCCTCATAATCACTTAGTACCTCATAATAATGACATAGTACCTCATAATAATGACGTAGTACCTCATAATAATGACGTAGTACCTCATAATAATGACTTAATATCTCATCATGAGAAGAGTCTAATTAACTTCCTCTTTGGATATGTGGATCATTGACATGTCAACACGTGGAGGGGTCACCTCACCTGTCCTTGTCCTCGTCCAGCGGGACGTACGTCAACTTGTAACATTCAATCCTCTTCAGGAAGTCGGCCACAGCCTCCTCTTTGTCACAGTCCACGTAGTCTGGACTGCTCAGCTTCACTTGCTATTCAGGGAGGGGGGGAGAGGGAGGAGGGAGAGAGGTGAAGAGAGAGGGAGGAGGGAGAGAGGGGAAGAGAGAGGGAGGGAGGGAGAGAGGGAGAGATGGAGGGAGAGAGAGGGGGGGAGAGGGAGGGAGAGGGGGGAGGGAGAGGGATGGAGAGAGACGGAGAGAGGGGAAGAGAGAGGGAGGGAGAGGGGGAGAGGGAGGGAGAGAGAGAGAGAGAGGTTGCAGTTGCCTGGGGAAGTTATTTTGCAGTATTATAAATAACAGAATCTTAGATTATCTGGACCAACACAACATTCTTAGTAAAACTCAAATTGTCTTTCTTCCAAAACACCGATCATGTTTACACCTTCACACGCTCATCCAGAAACATGTGCACCAAACAAATGGAAAGATATGTGCTTGTTTCATTGATTTTAAGAAAGCATTTGATTCAATTTGGCATAAAGGAATATGTTACAGACTTCTTCAATCTGGCATTGGAGGAAAAGTCTATGACATTATAAAATCTATGTATCTAAACAATAAGTGTGCTGTAAAAATAGGAGAAAGACGCACTGACTTCTTCACCCAGAGAAGAGGCGTCCGTCAAGGCTGCAATCTGAGTCCACCACCCTTCAACATCTAAATGAACTAGCAGAGCAGTTGGACCAGAGTGCAGCCCCAGGCCTCCGTCTCCTAGACAGAGAGGTGAAGTCTCTGTTCTATGCAGACCACCTGGTTCTGTTGTCTCCCACAGAGCAGGGACTCCAACAACAGCTAGACCTCCTGGAGGACTACTGTCAGAACTGGGCCCTAGCAGTAGATCTAAAGAAGACCAACATTATGATCTTCCAAAAAAGGCCCAGATGTCAGGAAAACAAACACCATTTTACTCCAGGAAGTACCACATAGAACACACCACGAGTTACACCTATCTGGGTCTGACTACAGGAAGTACCACATAGAACACACCACGAGTTACACCTATCTGGGTCTGACTACAGGAAGTACCACATAGAACACACCATGAGTTACACCTATCTGGGTCTGACTACAGGAAGTACCACATAGAACACACCACGAGTTACACCTATCTGGGTCTGACTACAGGAAGTACCACATAGAACACATCACGAGTTACACCTATCTGGGTCTGACTACAGGAAGTACCACATAGAACACATCACGAGTTACACCTATCTGGGTCTGACTACAGGAAGTACCACATAGAACACACCATGAGTTACACCTATCTGGGTCTGACTACAGGAAGTACCACATAGAACACACCACGAGTTACACCTATCTGGGTCTGACTACAGGAAGTACCACATAGAACACACCATGAGTTACACCTATCTGGGTCTGACTACAGGAAGTACCTCATAGAACACCATGAGTTACACCTATCTGGGTCTGACTACAGGAAGTACCTCATAGAACACACCATGAGTTACAGCTATCTGGGTCTGACTACAGGAAGTACCACATAGAACACACCATGAGTTACACCTATCTGGGTCTGACTACAGGAAGTACCTCATAGAACACACCATGAGTTACACCTATCTGGGTCTGACTACAGGAAGTACCACATAGAACACACCATGAGTTACACCTATCTGGGTCTGACTACAGGAAGTACCACATAGAACACACCATGAGTTACACCTATCTGGGTCTGACTACAGGAAGTACCACATAGAACACACCATGAGTTACACCTATCTGGGTCTGACTACAGGAAGTACCACATAGAACACACCATGAGTTACACCTATATGGGTCTGACTACAGGAAGTACCACATAGAACACACCATGAGTTACACCTATCTGGGTCTGACTACAGGAAGTACCTCATAGAACACCATGAGTTACACCTATCTGGGTCTGACTACAGGAAGTACCACATAGAACACACCATGAGTTACACCTATATGGGTCTGACTACAGGAAGTACCTCATAGAACACCATGAGTTACACCTATCTGGGTCTGACTACAGGAAGTACCACATAGAACACACCATGAGTTACACCTATCTGGGTCTGACTACAGGAAGTACCACATAGAACACACCATGAGTTACACCTATCTGGGTCTGACTACAGGAAGTACCACATAGAACACACCATGAGTTACACCTATCTGGGTCTGACTACAGGAAGTACCACATAGAACACACCATGAGTTACACCTATCTGGGTCTGACTACAGGAAGTACCACATAGAACACACCATGAGTTACACCTATAATAAACATTATAATAAACTTTATAATAAACATTATAATAAACATGAACAAAGAGCACTACATTGTTGGACTCCCCTTCAAACAAGTTCTCAAGACACCCTCCATTTTAAAGCCCTCCAGAGCCAAGAGCTGAACCCAGAAAAGAGTCTCCTCAGTCAGTTGGTGCTGAGACTAACAGGACCAGGACCAGGACCAGTCTCACACCAACAATGCTTTACAAATACCAGTAAACACCATTATAAAGAAAAGAAAAGAAACATATTTGGAACATTGGAAAAAAGAAACTGAAAGTCAAAGTAGATCAGAATGTTATCTGGACCTAAAAAGAGATTATGAACTGGGAGACAGACAGGTACAGGATGAGGGACCACCACAGACAGACAGACAGATAGACAGACAGACAGACAGGTACAGGATGAGGGACCACCACAGACAGACAGACAGATAGACAGACAGACAGACAGACAGGTACAGGATGAGGGACCACCACAGACAGACAGACAGACCCAGACTAGGTACAGGATGAGGGACCACCACAGACAGACAGACAGACCCAGACCAGGTACAGGATGAGGGACCACCACAGACAGACAGACAGACCCAGACCAGGTACAGGATGAGGGACCACCACAGACAGACAGACAGACCCAGACCAGGTACAGGATGAGGGACCACCACAGACAGACAGACAGACCCAGACTAGGTACAGGATGAGGGACCACCACAGACAGACAGACAGACCCAGACCAGGTACAGGATGAAGGACCACCACAGACAGACAGACAGACCCAGACCAGGTACAGGATGAGGGACCACCACAGACAGACAGACAGACCCAGACCAGGTACAGGATGAGGGACCACCACAGACAGACAGACAGACCCAGACCAGGTACAGGATGAGGGACCACCACAGACAGACAGACAGACCCAGACTAGGTACAGGATGAGGGACCACCACAGACAGACAGACCCAGACCAGGTACAGGATGAGGGACCACCACAGACAGACAGACAGACCCAGACCAGGTACAGGATGAGGGACCACCACAGACAGACAGACAGACCCAGACCAGGTACAGGATGAGGGACCACCACAGACAGACAGACAGACCCAGACCAGGTACAGGATGAGGGACCACCACAGACAGACAGACAGACCCAGACTAGGTACAGGATGAGGGACCACCACAGACAGACAGACCCAGACCAGGTACAGGATGAGGGACCACCACAGACAGACAGACAGACCCAGACCAGGTACAGGATGAGGGACCACCACAGACAGACAGACAGACCCAGACTAGGTACAGGATGAGGGACCACCACAGACAGACAGACCCAGACCAGGTACAGGATGAGGGACCACCACAGACAGACAGACAGACCCAGACCAGGTACAGGATGAGGGACCACCACAGACAGACAGACAGACCCAGACCAGGTACAGGATGAGGGACCACCACAGACAGACAGACAGACCCAGACCAGGTACAGGATGAGGGACCACCACAGACAGACAGACAGATAGACAGACATACAGACAGGTACAGGCTCAGTGACCACCACAGACAGACAGACAGACCCAGACCAGGTACAGGATGAGGGACCACCACAGACAGACAGACAGACCCAGACTAGGTACAGGATGAGGGACCACCACAGACAGACAGACAGACCCAGACCAGGTACAGGATGAGGGACCACCACAGACAGACAGACAGACCCAGACCAGGTACAGGATGAGGGACCACCACAGACAGACAGACCCAGACCAGGTACAGGATGAGGGACCACCACAGACAGACAGACCCAGACCAGGTACAGGATGAGGGACCACCACAGACAGACAGACAGACAGGTACAGGCTCAGTGACCAATTGGCAATCGAAAAAGAAAACAGAATATGTGGTCCCTGTTCTCCAGGTGAGGTTGAGACAGAGATGCACTTCCTCCTCAAGTGTGATAAATATACAGAAATAAGACAGACTTTATTGGACCGGCTCAGCTCCAGGTCAGATCCTGTCAGGTGTGAGTGAGTGAGTGAGTGAGTGAGTGAGTGAGTGAGTGAGTGAGTGAGTGAGTGAGTGAGTGAGTGAGTGTCCACTCCACTCCACTCCACTCCACTCCACTCCACTCCACTCCACTCCACTCCACTCCACTCCACTCCACTCCACTCCACTCCACTCCACTCCACTCCACTCCACTCCACTCCACTCCACTCCACTCCACTCCACTCCACTCCACTCCACTCCACTCCACTCCACTCCACTCCACTCCACTCCACTCCACTCCACTCCACTCCACTCCACTCCACTCCACTCCACTCCACTCCACTCCACTCCACTCCACTCCACTCCACTCCACTCCACTCCACTCCACTCCACTCCACTCCACTCCACTCCACTCCACTCCACTCCACTCCACTCCACTCCACTCCACTCCACTCCACTCCACTCCACTCCACTCCACTCCACTCCACTCCACTCCACTCCACTCCACTCCACTCCACTCCACTCCACTCCACTCCACTCCACTCCACTCCACTCCACTCCACTCCACTCCACTCCACTCCACTCCACTCCACTCCACTCCACTCCACTCCACTCCACTCCACTCCACTCCACTCCACTCCACTCCACTCCACTCCACTCCACTCCACTCCACTCCACTCCACTCCACTCCACTCCACTCCACTCCACTCCACTCCACTCCACTCCACTCCACTCCACTCCACTCCACTCCACTCCACTCCACTCCACTTACTTTAATATTCGCGGCGATGATTTCTGGATCGTCGCATATGGACTCCACAAAGAAAACCTGAGTGGAAGAAGAAGGAGAAGTTGGAGCCAATGTTCTTTAGAAGGAAAACTCAAAGAACGAACCTTGTAACCGTTTTCCTCGGCGAACTGGAGGATGACGTCTCTGCGCTCCAGCGTGGTGTTGGTGGCATCAAAGACCTGAAGGAGGCACATGTGGAAAACTATCAGTGACTCTTCTAATCCACATGTTGGCGTCTAAATGGTGTGAGCAAATGTGATGAGCCTTAATGTCTGACATATACTAGGAGAATTCAAACTAAGCACCCTCCAGTTCTGCCAAGTTAAGACAAAATGTCTTAAAACCTGCATTCTCTCTACTGGCCACCAGGGGGCGACTCCTCTGGTTGTATAGAAGTCTATGCTTCATGTGTTAAAGCTGCATTATCTCTACTGGCCACCAGGGGGCGACTCCTCTGGTTGTATAGAAGTCTATGCTTCACGTGTTAAAGCTGCATTCTCTCTACTGGCCACCAGGGGGCGACTCCTCTGGTTGTATAGAAGTCTATGCTTCACGTGTTAAAGCTGCATTCTCTCTCCTGACCACCAGGGGGCGACTCCTCTGGTTGTATAGAAGTCTATGCTTCATGTGTTAAACCTGCATTCTCTCTACTGGCCACCAGGTGGCGACTCCTCTGGTTGTATAGAAGTCTATGCTTCACGTGTTAAAGCTGCATTCTCTCTCCTGACCACCAGGGGGCGACTCCTCTGGTTGTATAGAAGTCTATGCTTCATGTGTTAAACCTGCATTCTCTCTACTGACCACCAGGGGGCGACTCCTCTGGTTGTATAGAAGTCTATGCTTCATGTGTTAAAGCTGCATTCTCTCTCCTGACCACCAGGGGGCGACTCCTCTGGTTGTATAGAAGTCTATGCTTCATGTGTTAAACCTGCATTCTCTCTACTGACCACCAGGGGGCGACTCCTCTGGTTGTATAGAAGTCTATGCTTCATGTGTTAAAGCTGCATTCTCTCTACTGATCACCAGGGGGCGACTCCTCTGGTTGTATAGAAGTCTATGCTTCATGTGTTAAAGCTGCATTCTCTCTACTGACCACCAGGGGGCGACTCCTCTGGTTGTATAGAAGTCTATGCTTCATGTGTCACAGTGTGTGTAAACAGCCTCTTTAGTCCTCACCACCACATGGCCCTGCTCTCTGGTGAAGTAGTCACACACGTCCTTCAGGGCAGCGACGGCACAAGCTCTGTGCACAGAGACAGAAACACATCAATAACGCAGTATTAGTGCATATATATATATATATATATATATATATATATATATATATATATATATATATATATATATATATATATTTATCAGGCCGGAGGGCCGTACTTGCGTATCTTCATGGCCTCGGCGTTGTCGGCTCTGAAGAACTCGAAGCTGTTGTAGGAGCGCGTGGCGTCTCTTCGGTACTGGCCCACGTTGAACACTGAAACAAGAGCTTCCTCTCAAAAGGGTTTCACTGATGCAATAATATATGTATTCTTATTATATAATATATTGTTGTGACTGATTCCTTCTAGTTATTAAACAAGAAGCTGCACTTTGTACAAGTTAGCAGTCTCCGAGTTGACGGTGTTTTTATGTGAATGGACCACCTTTAGTCGTGACTCCGATCCAGTTCAGGTATCTGGTGAGCTTCTTGGAGATGTAGGTCTTCCCTCTGGCCGGCAGCCCCACCATCACGATCATGGTGGGGGAGTTGGTGAACTGGGGCACCGACGCTGAAACACACACACACACACACACAATGTCAACAACGTCAATGTCATGGAAGTCAGCCTAGGTGACCTTTGACCGCCAACATTCAAAAACATTTTGCAGACCGTAGTTTCTTCTTCTCTGCCATCAATCATCTCACGACCCCTCAGATTGACATGGCGGCCCTGTGGAGGGTCCGACTCCTAGGTTGGGACCCACGGGACTGAACACTCTCACGGTGTACTACTATATCACAGGAGACATCTGACTGCTTCTAATGGACTATATTTTTACCCAGCATGCTCCTGGCCAGCAGACTCTGGTCTAACTTCAGATCTGAAGCAACACTTCGGTAAAAAGGAGGAAACCCTCAAGAAGAAAGGGTGGAAACGCCACGTTGTCACGGTGACCTGTAGGGGTCAACGACCCTCCGGTCTGACACACAGAGAGGAACACCGTGCTCCTCTACACCACACACAACCACACAACATCACAACCACACACAATAACAACACAACAACAACACACACAGAGAGGAAGCCACAAACACACTCAAAAAGGGAGGATATAAGGCTCAAGTATGGACTTGTCAAACTGAAACGAGACAACGTGCTGTGTGTGTGTGTGTGTGTGTCTGTGTGTGTGTGTCTGTGTGTGTCTGTGTGTGTGTGTGTCTGTGTGTGTCTGTGTGTGTGTGTCTGTGTGTGTCTGTGTGTGTGTGTGTGTGTGTGTGTGTGTGTGTGTCTGTGTGTGTGTGTCTGTGTGTGTGTGTCTGTGTGTGTCTGTGTGTGTGTGTCTGTCTGTCTGTGTGTGTCTGTCTGTGTGTGTGTGTGTCTGTGTGTGTCTGTCTGTCTGTCTGTCTGTGTGTGTGTCTGTCTGTGTGTGTGTGTGTGTCTGTGTGTGTGTCTGTCTGTGTGTGTGTGTGTCTGTGTCTGTGTGTGTCTGTGTGTGTGTGTGTGTGTGTCTGTGTGTGTGTGTCTGTCTGTGTCTGTGTGTGTGTCTGTCTGTCTGTGTGTGTGTGTGTCTGTCTGTGTGTGTGTGTGTGTGTGTCTGTGTGTGTCTGTGTGTGTGTGTGTCTGTCTGTGTGTGTACTACTCACAGCCTCTGCGTTGGCTCAGCCTGCTCTTCAACCACGGACCCCATGTCTTCTCCAGAGGATTCTGAGTGAGCGTTCTTTGTGTCATGGCTTCAACAGCCGTGTGTGTGTGTGTGTGTGTGTGTGTGTAAAACCTCTGTACTATGTGTGTGTGTGTAAAACCTCTGTACTGTGTGTGTGTGTGTGTGAAACCTCTGTACTATGTGTGTGTGAGACGCTCTACAGGTGACTGAACTGATTTTGAACCCAGATGTATGTCAGCTGTCGGTTATGAGAGGGGGGGAGGAGTTTGAGTCAGTCAGCACACCTGATGGGAGAGTCTCTGATTGGTCGATTCAGCCGTCAGTCAGTCAGAACGACTGCAACTCGACGTCTAGCATAACCTCTGACAGTGTGTGTGTATATATGATATATGTGTATATATATATATATATATATATATATATATATATATATATATATATATATATATATACACACACACACATATATATGTGTGTGTGTAAATGCTAAATGGACCTGTACTTGTAGAAATCTTTTCTAGTCTTCCAACCACTCTACACTCTATGACACTACATGAGATCATTCATCCATTTACACTGAGGGGAGGAGCTAAAGATCCACCTGTCCATCAGGACTAACTAACATTCATACACTAATGGGAGGAGCTAAGGTTCCACCTGTCCATCAGGACTAACTAACATTCACACACTAATGGGAGGAGCTAAGGTTCCACCTGTCCATCAGGACTAACTAACATTCACACACTAATGGGAGGAGCTAAGGTTCCACCTGTCCATCAGGACTAACTAACATTCACACACTAATGGGAGGAGCTAAGGTTCCACCTGTCCATCAGGACTAACTAACATTCACACACTAATGGGAGGAGCTAAGGTTCCACCTGTCCATCAGGACTAACTAACATTCACACACTGATGGGAGGAGCTAAGGTTCCACCTGTCCATCAGGACTAACTAACATTCACACACTAATGGGAGGAGCTAAGGTTCCACCTGTCCATCAGGACTAACTAACATTCACACACTAATGGGAGGAGCTAAGGTTCCACCTGTCCATCAGGACTAACTAACATTCACACACTGATGGGAGGAGCTAAGGTTCCACCTGTCCATCAGGACTAACTAACATTCACACACTGATGGGAGGAGCTAATGTTCCACCTGTCCATCAGGACTAACTAACATTCACACACTGATGGGAGGAGCTAAGGTTCCACCTGTCCATCAGGACTAACTACATTCATACACTGATGGGAGGAGCTAATGTTCCACCTGTCCATCAGGACTAACTAACATTCACACACTGATGGGAGGAGCTAAGGTTCCACCTGTCCATCAGGACTAACTAACATTCACACACTGATGGGAGGAGCTAAGGTTCCACCTGTGCATGTGGACTAACTAACATTCATACACTAATGGGAGGAGCTAAGGTTCCACCTGTGCATGTGGACTAACTAACATTCACACACTGATGGGAGGAGCTAATGTTCCACCTGTCCATCAGGACTAACTAACATTCACACACTAATGGGAGGAGCTAATGTTCCACCTGTCCATCAGGACTAACTAACATTCACACACTGATGGGAGGAGCTAATGTTCCACCTGTCCATCAGGACTAACTAACGTTCATACACTAATGGGAGGAGCTAAGGTTCCACCTGTCCATCAGGACTAACTACATTCATACACTGATGGGAGGAGCTAATGTTCCACCTGTCCATCAGGACTAACTAACATGCATACACTGATGGGAGGAGCTAAGGTTCCACCTGTGCATGTGGACTAACTAACATTCATACACTAATGGGAGGAGCTAAGGTTCCACCTGTGCATGTGGACTAACTAACATTCACACACTGATGGGAGGAGCTAATGTTCCACCTGTCCATCAGGACTAACTAACATTCACACACTAATGGGAGGAGCTAATGTTCCACCTGTCCATCAGGACTAACTAACATTCACACACTGATGGGAGGAGCTAATGTTCCACCTGTCCATCAGGACTAACTAACATTCACACACTGATGGGAGGAGCTAATGTTCCACCTGTCCATCAGGACTAACTAACATTCACACACTGATGGGAGGAGCTAAGGTTCCACCTGTCCATCAGGACTAACTAACATTCACACACTGATGGGAGGAGCTAATGTTCCACCTGTCCATCAGGACTAACTAACATTCACACACTGATGGGAGGAGCTAAGGTTCCACCTGTCCATCAGGACTAACTACATTCATACACTGATGGGAGGAGCTAATGTTCCACCTGTCCATCAGGACTAACTAACATTCACACACTGATGGGAGGAGCTAAGGTTCCACCTGTCCATCAGGACTAACTAACATTCACACACTGATGGGAGGAGCTAAGGTTCCACCTGTGCATGTGGACTAACTAACATTCATACACTAATGGGAGGAGCTAAGGTTCCACCTGTGCATGTGGACTAACTAACATTCACACACTGATGGGAGGAGCTAATGTTCCACCTGTCCATCAGGACTAACTAACATTCACACACTGATGGGAGGAGCTAATGTTCCACCTGTCCATCAGGACTAACTAACGTTCATACACTAATGGGAGGAGCTAAGGTTCCACCTGTCCATCAGGACTAACTACATTCATACACTGATGGGAGGAGCTAATGTTCCACCTGTCCATCAGGACTAACTAACATGCATACACTGATGGGAGGAGCTAAGGTTCCACCTGTGCATGTGGACTAACTAACATTCATACACTAATGGGAGGAGCTAAGGTTCCACCTGTGCATGTGGACTAACTAACATTCACACACTGATGGGAGGAGCTAATGTTCCACCTGTCCATCAGGACTAACTAACATTCACACACTAATGGGAGGAGCTAATGTTCCACCTGTCCATCAGGACTAACTAACATTCACACACTGATGGGAGGAGCTAATGTTCCACCTGTCCATCAGGACTAACTAACATTCACACACTGATGGGAGGAGCTAATGTTCCCCCTGTCCATCAGGACTAACTAACATGCATACACTGATGGGAGGAGCTAAGGTTCCACCTGTGCATGTGGACTAACTAACATTCATACACTAATGGGAGGAGCTAAGGTTCCACCTGTCCATCAGGACTAACTAACATTCACACACTGATGGGAGGAGCTAAGGTTCCACCTGTCCATCAGGACTAACTAACATTCACACACTGATGGGAGGAGCTAAGGTTCCACCTGTCCATCAGGACTAACTAACGTTCATACACTAATGGGAGGAGCTAAGGTTCCACCTGTCCATCATACTGGATGTTTCCTTTGATCTTGTATACAACTTGTTGATATTAAATTAAATTCAGTTTATTTTGTATAGCCCAATATCACAAATCACATACTCCCCTCAGAGGGCTTTACAATCTGTACACATACGACATCCCTGACCTTTGACCTCACATCGAATCAGGAAAGACTCCTAAATAATAGAAAAAACCCTTTCGGGGTAAAAAAGGGAAGAAACCTTCAGGAGAGCAACAGAGGAGGATCCCTCTCCCCGGATGGACAGAAGCAATAGATGTCATGTGACCAGATGAACAGAGTTACATAAACATTCAAACCTGATTCAGCCCTAACTATAAGCACTATTAAAGAGGAAAGTCTTAAGTCTATTCTTGAATGAGGTGACTGTGTCTGCCTCCTGGACTGAAAGTAGAAGCTGGTTCCATAAAAGAGGAGCTTGATAACTGAAGGCTCTGGCTCCCATCCTACTTTTTAGGACTCTAGGAACCACAAGTAGCCCCGCATTTAGTGAGCGCAGCTCTCTAGTGGGGCAATATGGTACTACAAGCTCCTTAAGATATGATGGTGCATCACCAATCAAGGCTTTGTAGGTGAGGAGAAGAATTTTAAATGTGATTCTTGATTTTACAGGGAGCCAGTGCAGAGCAGCTAATACAGGAGTCATGTGATCTCTTTTCTTAGTTTTTGTGAGTACACGAGCTGCAGCATTCTGGATCAACTGGAGGGATTTAAGAGACTTATTAGAGCAGCCTGATAATAAGGAGTTGCAGTAATCTAGTCTGGAAGTAACAAACGCGTGAACCAGCTTTTCTGCATCTTTTTGAGACAAGATGTGCCTGATTTTTGAAATGTTACGTAGATGAAAAAATGCAATCCTTGAGATTTGCTTAACGTGGAGTTAAAGGACAAGTCTGGGTCAAAGATAACTAGAGATTCTTTACAGTGGTGTTGGATGCCAGGGCAATGCCATCTACAGAAACCACATCACCAGATAATTGATCTCTGAGGTGTTCAGGCCCAGTAAAATAACTTCAGTTTTGTCTGAGTTTAACATCAGGAAGTTGCAGGTCATCCATGTTTTTATGTCTTTAAGACATTCTTGAATTTTAGCGAGCTGGTTGGTCTCCTCTGGTTTGATCGATAGATATAATTGAGTATCATCTGCATAGCAATGAAAGTTTATGCAGTGTTTCCTGATAATGTTGCCCAAAGGAAGCATATAAAAAGGTAAATAAAATTGGTCCAAGCACAGAACCTTGTGGAACTCCATGATTAACGTTGGTGGTCATTGAGGCTTCATCGTTTACAAATACAAATTGAGATTGATCTGATAAATAGGATTTAAACCAGGGGTGGGCAAATTACGTCCCGTTGGGCTTTTTAATCCGGCTCGTCGGATAATAATTTATAATTAAGGCTGCGAGCAGCAATGAACGGGTCCTCGCTCATTCGCGCCAGTCGGGGGCGCCGGTGGGACCCTGACCCGCTCGGCCGAGAACGCGGGGCCACCGGTCGTATGTTTTACCGTTTGTTGCGTAACCCCGATATTTTTTCGCCACTAGGTGGCGCTCTGATTATGACTGAAAATAGACTTGTCGATATCCTCAGGCCCTGACTTGTAACAAGCACGACAAGTTTGGGGCAGATTCCAGCAAGTCCAGTTGAGCCAGTAGGTGGCGCAATGAGTATCTGAACATATACATGCACCATGTGTCTCTACGTGAAGTGTAGACCACGTTGTGTAAATTTCATGTGAATCTGATGCATTTCTAGGCTCATTTGTTTTGGCCAGTAGGGGCGCTTTGAGAATGTGAACATATACATGCATCACGTGTCTCTACATGAAGTCTAGACCACGTCATGTAAATTAAAGGTTACTGGAGGGTGGATTTGAAGACACAACTCCCACACTCAAGTCAGGTGTTTATCCCACTGCACCACCGGCGCAGTGGGATAAAATGAAATATTTTGAGCAGAACTCGTATAACTATTAGATATTAGTGTCTAAAACTTGTCATTTTATTTTTTTAGTAGGTGTTCCAATGACAATTCCGAATGTTTCTTCATGGAAATGTGTTCAGGGCTTGAGTGGCATCATGCATGATTATTTTTGAAAAGATTGGTTTCGTTAAAGCAACAGTCTCTAGCATAACAAAGCACAGAAAGTGGAATTTTATTTGAATTTTTTTAACGACAAGTGAGAAGGCGTGAAAACTATGTTTTTTTTCAGAATAATCATGTTCAAGGCCTTCAGATCATCCTGGAAAGAAGATTGAAGTCGAGCGGATATTTTTTGTGGGAGATAACGTTAAATGTATAACGGCGAAAAGTGCCAAAAACGGGCAAATTCTGCGAATTATTGTAGCGCCCCCTAGTGTTCAAATCGGCTTGCAAATTAAGGCATGCCATGTGCACTTAGGAACAATGTTTTTGAGTGATTAGTCCCAATAGTGTTGATGCTATGAGCATTGAAAAACAAGACACGCCCCTAAGATGTTCATTGGGCCACAGATCCTTAACACAATGAGATATAAATAAACGGTTGACATATTCTACGTCATCTGGCTTCAATGATTTGATTGATATCAGGTTTTGTTGATTTGGACCAAGCATGTAGTTAAGAAAGTCAATTAGGTGTCTGAGAATGTTTTCTGTAGAGCAGGTGGAAGTGGTCATGTGTGAAAAATTTCAAGTCAATCGGACATTCTGGGTGAGGGCGTCGCCGGTCAAAATTTGAGGGGGCGCTAGAGAGCAACTAAAAAAACAAAAAATTTGACTCCTTGATCAGATGGCTATTTTTACCAAGCCTGACAAGCCTGCAAAATTTGGTTAGTTTTGAAAATGTCTACGTACCCCAAAAATGCTCCCAATGTTCAAAAATAAAAATCAGAAAAATAATAGACGAAGCAATTTCAATAGGGTCCTCTCGGACTGACTTCGTCAGTTGCTCGGACCCTAATTATTATACATTATAATTAATATAAATTATAGTAAAGACCGCTGTAACGCTTCTCCATTCCCGACTTGAGTTCTGGTAGTTTGAATTTGGCATGTCACTTTCGGTCGCCGGAGACGGGGTTCGTACTACAAGAGTTTTAGAGTTGTAAAATTGACTGACAGCTGCATCCAGAGTATTTTTTGCCCTGGTCCAGCCCCTTGATATGCTGCTATAGGCTTATAGGCTGCTATAGGGGGCGACTCCTTTGGTTGTATAGAAGTCTATGCTTCATGTGTTAAAGCTGCATTCTCTCTCCTGACCACCAGGGGGCGACTCCTCTGGTTCTATAGAAGTCTATGCTTCATGTGTTAAAGCTGCATTCTCTCTACTGACCACCAGGGGGCGACTCCTCTGGTTGTATAGAAGTCTATGCTTCATGTGTTAAAGCTGCATTCTCTCTCCTGACCACCAGGGGGCGACTCCTCTGGTTGTATAGAAGTCTATGCTTCATGTGTTAAAGCTGCATTCTCCCTCCTGACCACCAGGGGGCGACTCCTCTGGTTGTATAGAAGTCTATGCTTCATGTGTTAAAGCTGCATTCTCTCTCCTGACCACCAGGGGGCGACTCCTCTGGTTGTATAGAAGTCTATGCTTCATGTGTTAAAGCTGCATTCTCTCTCCTGACCACCAGGGGGTGACTCCTCTAGTTGTATAGAAGTCTATGCTTCATGTGTTAAAGCTGCATTCTCTCTCCTGACCACCAGGGGGCGACTCCTCTGGTTGTATAGAAGTCTATATAAATGACTCCACTTCTCTTGATGTATTCCCTCAGTAAACATTGTAAACATTAGTTTTTGGTCTCAATCTCTAGTTTCAAGTCTTCTTCAATACAGAATGATGTTCATTTAGTAAATTATGGTCATTTAGAGTCAAACAGACCATAAAGCAGGGGATGCTTTAGGGCGGGGCTACAAGGTGATTGACAGGTCTCTATATGGTTTCAGTCCCGGGTTGGAACACGTCGTCAGCGGAGTCTTGTGATTGGTTGAACCCTGCAGCGTTACAGGTGTCGGGTTTCCCGGGTATTGATCCCCGCTCACGTTCAAACTCGAGCTCCAGCACCAAATGTTTCTGAACATTTCAGGGACTTACCGTATTTTCCGCACTATAATGCGCACTTAAAAGCCTTTCATTTTCTCAAAAAACGAGAGTGCGCCTTATAATCCGGAGCGCCTTATATATATGAATTAATTCCGCACCGCTTGCAGCATTATGGTGCGTTCACACCAAACGGCTTTATAACTCGCGTCAGTTTATTCGCCAGTCAAGTTTTGTTCATTTGTGTCTTTCGCAACCAGTTGCGAAAAGGGGGCGTGGTTTATCTCCGTGGCTTGCCTCGGTAAAAACAGTTATAAAGTCCTCCATCCACCACGGTCGAAATAAGCACTAGTTCTGCTTCATACTTGTTGTGGACATCCCATAAACGTGGGAACATCTAACGCCCTGGTGTCTGGGTTCATAACATCACCCGTAGGCTCACACAGCTCGGGGAGTTCCACCGACTCCGCCTCGATAACTTCCGCTTCCTGCGCAACGAGAGCAGCAGCAGCCCAACGGGCGGAGCATCTCAACGCTGATTGGCTGCTACCAGAGCAGCAGCAGCCCAACGGGCGGAGCATCTCAACGCTGATTGGCTGCTACCAGAGCAGCAGCAGCCCAACGGGCGGAGCATCTCAACGCTGATTGGCTGCTACCAGAGCAGCAACAGCCCAAAGGGCGAAGCATCTCAACGCTGATTGGCTGGCGAGTTGCGAAAGTTTCGTAACTCGCATTGGAAGTTGAAATATTTCAACTCTGGCGAAATTTCGCAACCCGCAAAACGCGTCTATAGCAACGTCCGGCGAATTTCAACCAAACGTGTCTGCGTTGACTTCATGGGATCCAGACGCGTTTGGTGTGAACGCCCCTTTAAAGCTACCGTCGTCAGGAGCGTCGCGGAGTAATTCATACTGTGCTTCGCCATAATATTACAGTGTGTGTGTATAAGGACCCCACGATGGCTCCTGTCAAGAGACACGCTTACGACGCGGACTTCAAACTCAAGGCTCACGCAGCAGAACATGAGAATAGAGCCGCTGACAGAGGATTCAACATTAATGAATCAAAGGTACGAAGTGGAGGAAGCAAGAAGATGACCTGTAAAGGAAAGAAGACCACACAGAGTTACGCTAACGTCTGATTTAGAGGTATCAGAATGTTTTACGTGTTACAACTGAACAAGGTTGAGTTATTGTGAACACGTTTAATAAAGTTTGACTGACTGTTTTGTTTCGCTTAATGCGCCTTATAGTCGGGTGTGTTATATATGAAAAAAGATTGAAAATAGACCATTCATTGACAGTGCACCCAATAGTGCGGAAAATACGGTAATAAAAAGGCAGGAAATACCCCAAATATCAACAACTACATTTAAAAAAAAGTATAATATAGAACAATATTTGCCTCTGCGACGTTCTTGATAAAAAACTAATACATAATAGAAATAAATAGAGTGTGTGTGTGTGTGTGTCTGTGTGTGTGTGTGTGAGATGTGTGTGTCTGTGTGTGTGTGTCTGTGTGAGATGTGTGTGTGTGTGTGTCCGTGTGAGATGTGTGTGTGTGTGTGTCCGTGTGAGATGTGTGTGTGTGTGTGTGTCTGGTGATGAAGTGTGTGTGTGTGTGTGTGAGATGTGTGTGTGTGTGTGTGTGTCTGGTGATGAAGTGTGTGTGTGTGTGTGTGTGAGAACACCTGTCTGTCTGTGTGTGTGTCTGTGTGTGTGTGTCCGTGTGAGATGTGTGTGTGTGTGTCCGTGTGAGATGTGTGTGTGTGTCTGGTGATGAAGTGTGTGTGTGTGTGTGTGTGTGTGTGTGTGTGAGAACACCTGTCTGTCTGCTCTTGAAGCTGCCAGTTCAAACCTCACCTGTGCTGTCGCCCCCCACGCGCCCCATCGGTGGCACGTTCTTCCTGGACTCCATTAGTGTTCTTCAGGCAGAAGACTGACGTGGGTCGCTCCGAGAACCCCCCCCCCCCCCCCCCCCCCCAGAATAGACCCGGGTCTCCGCGCTGCTCCCCCAGAAACACCACGCACCGTCCACCATGGCGCAGAGAGGTGTGCGCGTGTGTCGGAGTGCGTTTGTTTTGCGTAGCGGCAGCGCCGCTGGTGGGGCGGTGACAACGTCGCCACGCGCTCTGCTCCTTCCTTGACACGGAAATGCACCTCCGTCGGCAGTGTGTGTGTGTGTGTGTGTGCGCGTTTGCATGCGTGCGCGAGCATGCGTGTGCGTGTTGCTGTCACTCACCGTGCGGCCGCTGGAACCGGGGCGCCCTCCTCGCGACCCCCTGCGGCTCGGTCTGGTCTTGCGTAATCGCCGCTTGGTTCATCCTCCAAATCTATTCTTGGTTCTGAGTGTGTGTGTGGGAGTGTGTGTGTGTGGTTCTGTGTGTGTGTGTGTGGTTCTGTGTGTGTGTGGCTGTGTGTGTCGCTGCCTCTGCTCCGTTGCCGTGTGATGGTCGGTCGATGCAGGCAAGTTGCAGCCTAATAGTCCTTAAAATGTGGTCCTCGTCCTCAATGTGCTCCCTCACTTTAGTATTCCTCCGGACACACACACACACACACACACACACACACACACACACACACACTAGTCCTCTGGGTTTAACCAGATGCTCCTGAAAACAAACCGCTCTAACTGGTCTCTGCATAAATAAACGTTCCCATCATCCACCACGATTCTCTCTCCTGACCACCAGGGGGCAATTCCTCTGGTTGTATAGAAGTCTATGCTTCATGTGTTAAAGCTGCATTCTCTCTAATGAACACCAGGGGGCGACTCGTCTGGTTGTATAGAAGTCTATGCTTCATGTGTTGAAGCTGCATTCTCTCTCCTGACCACCAGGGGGCGACTCCTCTGGTTGTATAGAAGTCTATGCTTCATGTGTTAAAGCTGCATTCTCTCTCCTGACCACCAGGGGGCGACTCCTCTGGTTGTATAGAAGTCTATGCTTCATGTGTTAAAGCTGCATTCTCTCTCCTGACCACCAGGGGGCGACTCCTCTGGTTGTATAGAAGTCTATGCTTCATGTGTTAAAGCTGCATTCTCTCTCCTGACCACCAGGGGGTGACTCCTCTAGTTGTATAGAAGTCTATGCTTCATGTGTTAAAGCTGCATTCTCTCTCCTGACCACCAGGGGGCGACTCCTCTGGTTGTATAGAAGTCTATATAAATGACTCTACTTCTCTTGATTTATTCCCTCAGTAAACATTGTAAACATTAGTTTTTGGTCTCAATCTCTAGTTTCAAGTCTTCTTCAATACAGAATGATGCTCATTTAGTAAATTATGGTCATTTAGAGTCAAACAGACCATAAAGCAGGGGATGCTTTAGGACGGGGCTACAAGGTGATTGACATCCTGTGATTGGTTGCCTTGACTGTTCGGCTCATTTTACTCCTAAGGAGAACATTTAACCCAAAAAGTGTAATTAGCAAGCTAGCTAGCTAACTAGCTGCTAAATGAGTAAAGGTACACAACTTAGGTCTTCATCCACACACTATTGTCATCGCATAGAACAAAAACATCTTAATCACCAGATGAGTGAGAAGTTTGGCTTGTTTTCCGTAAGCAGTGTTGCAGTAAAGCGTGGTGGAACTAGCCAGCTAGCTAGCCAGCTGATAAATGAGTGGAATTTAACTTCATTCACTGATATGATTATTGGCCATTTCCTTGTCTCAAAATACAAAACTTCACTATTGCCAGATAATTCACTAATCACAGCACAGAAGGAGGAGCCTACTAGCCAATCAGAACTCTGGATTGACAAGTACGTTACACATACACGGAATTTCGCTAGTTGATTGATGCGTAACAATAACATAACATTTCCAATAAAATATGGTAAACGAACAAATAAAAGTATGTTAACACAATTATATTATTAAGTGTTAAGTGTATGTTAATAGAGAAAAGATGTGCAAGGGTTTGTAATTGTAAGATGTTCTGGGCATGTAAGAGTCCTGGTCCAGGTCCTGGTCTTGATGAACCCAACCGCAGACGGGACGAAACCTTTCTTGTTGCGTGAGGTCTCTCTGCCAGAGGGTAGGGACTCGAACACACAAGGTGATGGGTGCAGGAAATCCACAACCATCTCCACTGTCTCTAGAGCGTTAAGCTCCAGGTTGTTTTGACTGCACCATGTCACCAGATGGTCAGTCTCCCACCTATAGGCGGACTCATCCCCATCAGAGATTAGTCCAAGGAGGGTGGTGTCAGCCCCCCTCTTTGGACTCATCCCGATCAGAGATGACTCCAAGGAGGGTGGTGTCATCCACCCTCCTTGGAGTCATCCCCGTCCAAAGAAGGTGGTGTCATCCCCCTCCTTGGACTCATTCCCATCAGAGATGAGTCCAAGGAGGGTGGTGTCAGAAACAGTTGATCAGCACAATGCTTCAGGGTGGAGGGAGAGACCGGGTCTCCAGAATAGAGGGAGTCGTCATTGTGGTGGGGGATGGGCGGGGCTCGGGGATGGGTGGTTGTGAGGTATGGGGGAGATGGGGAGATGGGGGATGGGGTCAGCGCTGTCTCATTGTCTTTCAAAGCGACAGTATTACTTGCCAGGCGGAGGTCATTCATAGAGGGGGGAAGCTGTAGCCTTGTAGTTGGGGATCCGTTTAACACCACTCCTAGAAGCCGGTTCCTTTAGCTGAGGACCAGGGTTTGTGGTTGTTCTAACTCACCCTGGTGAATGATGGTACACAGCTGTCTTCAGAGAAGCTGATGTATGACGTCACAGCCTCTGTGTACTCATCCAAACTGTTGGTAGCAGTCTGGATGAGTGAAAACATCCCAGTCTGTGCAGTCCGAGACAGCTGGAGAACCTCCAGAGCTTCACTGTTCAACTGCTTTGATTTCTGCCTGTCTGCAGGAAAAAGGGTCAGAGGGTCCCGCCACCGGCACTTCGCTGCTGGAGACCCAGGACGTATTGCTGGACCCGCTGGAGCGAAGGGAGGCAATGGGAGAACCAGAACCAGGACTAAAGGGGCAGACTGTCAGACCCTGCTGCAGTAAAATTAGAGGTTTTCTAAAGGGACCCTGGTGCTCAGAGACACACGTTACTCCACTAGGGGCGCCAGAACCAACACTACCACTTTAGTCCACAGGGGGTGCCAGAACCAACACTACCACTTTAGTCCACAGGGGGCACCAGAACCAACACTACCACTTTAGTCCACAGGGGGCACCAGAACCAACACTACCACTTTAGTCCACAGGGGGCGCCAGAACCAACACTACCACTTTAGTCCACAGGCGGTGCCAGAACCAACACTACCACTTTAGTCCACAGGCGGTGCCAGAACCAACACTACCACTTTAGTCCACAGGGGGCGCCAGAACCAGCACTACCACTTTAGTCCACAGGCGGCGCCAGAACCAACACTACCACTTTAGTCCACAGGGGGCGCCAGAACCAACACTATCACTTTAGTCCACTAGGGGCGCCAGAACCAACACTACCACTTTAGTCCACAGGGGGCGCCAGAACCAACACTACCACTTTAGTCCACAGGGGGCGCCAGAACCAACACTACCACTTTAGTCCACAGGCGGTGCCAGAACCAACACTACCACTTTAGTCCACAGGGGGCACCAGAACCAACACTACCACTTTAGTCCACAGGGGGCGCCAGAACCAACACTATCACTTTAGTCCACAGGGGTCACCAGAACCAACACTACCACTTTAGTCCACAGGGGGCGCCAGAACCAACACTACCACTTTAGTCCACAG
>NC_046972.1:26143080-26163080 GCF_009769545.1 Cyclopterus lumpus | reverse complement strand
CAGGCAGATGAAACAGGAAAGAGAGCCGGGAGAGTGAAGGCCAAAGGTCAAAGGTCAAATGAAGCAGGCAGCATTAGTGTGTTAGTTTTCATTCCAAACATAAAGTTATTCATAACTGAAGCAGGAAGATGTTGTGTTAGTGAGGACGTGAAAACCTCTACATGTGAACATGAACACACCTCTACATGTGAACATGAACACACCTCTACATGTGAACATGAACACACCTCTACATGTGAAGATGAAGATGAACACACCTCTACCTGTGAAGGTGAACACACCTCTACATGTGAACATGAACACACCTCTACATGTGAAGATGAACACACCTCTACATGTGAACATGAACACACCTCTACATGTGAAGATGAACACTCCTCTACATGTGAAGATGAACACACCTCTACATGTGAACATGAACACACCTCTACATGTGAAGGTGAACACACCTCTACATGTGAAGGTGAACACACCTCTACATGTGAAGATGAAGATGAACACACCTCTACATGTGAACATGAACACACCTCTACATGTGAACATGAACACACCTCTACATGTGAACATGAACACACCTCTACATGTGAAGATGAACACACCTCTACATGTGAACATGAACACACCTCTACATGTGAAGATGAACACACCTCTACATGTGAAGATGAAGATGAACACACCTCTACATGTGAACATGAACACACCTCTACATGTGAAGGTGAACACACCTCTACATGTGAACATGAACACACCTCTACATGTGAAGGTGAACACACCTCTACATGTGAAGGTGAACACACCTCTACATGTGAACATGAACACACCTCTACATGTGAAGGTGAACACACCTCTACATGTGAAGATGAACACACCTCTACATGTGAAGATGAACACACCTCTACATGTGAAGGTGAACACATCTCTACATGTGAAGATGAACACACCTCTACATGTGAACATGAACACACCTCTACATGTGAAGATGAACACACCTCTACATGTGAAGGTGAACACACCTCTACATGTGAACATGAACACACCTCTACATGTGAAGATGAACACACCTCTACATGTGAAGATGAACACACCTCTACATGTGAAGATGAACACACCTCTACATGTGAAGATGAACACACCTCTACATGTGAAGATGAAGATGAACACACCTCTACATGTGAAGGTGAACACACCTCTACATGTGAAGATGAACACACCTCTACATGTGAACATGAACACACCTCTACATGTGAAGGTGAACACACCTCTACATGTGAAGATGAACACATCTCTACATGTGAACATGAACACACCTCTACCTGTGAAGATGAAGATGAACACACCTCTACATGTGAAGATGAACACTCCTCTACATGTGAACATGAACACACCTCTACATGTGAAGATGAACACACCTCTACATGTGAACATGAACACACCTCTACATGTGAACATGAACACACCTCTACATGTGAAGATGAACACACCTCTACATGTGAAGATGAACACACCTCTACATGTGAACATGAACACACCTCTACATGTGAAGGTGAACACACCTCTACATGTGAAGATGAACACATCTCTACATGTGAACATGAACACACCTCTACATGTGAAGATGAACACACCTCTACATGTGAAGATGAACACACCTCTACATGTGAACATGAACACACCTCTACATGTGAACATGAACACACCTCTACATGTGAACATGAACACACCTCTACATGTGAAGGTGAACACACCTCTACATGTGAACATGAACACACCTCTACATGTGAAGATGAACACACCTCTACATGTGAAGATGAACACACCTCTACATGTGAAGATGAACACACCTCTACATGTGAAGGTGAACACACCTCTACATGTGAAGGTGAACACACCTCTACATGTGAAGATGAACACACCTCTACATGTGAAGATGAACACACCTCTACATGTGAAGATGAAGATGAACACACCTCTACATGTGAAGGTGAACACACCTCTACATGTGAAGATGAACACACCTCTACATGTGAACATGAACACACCTCTACATGTGAAGATGAACACACCTCTACATGTGAAGATGAAGATGAACACACCTCTACATGTGAAGATGAAGATGAACACACCTCTACATGTGAAGATGAACACACCTCTACATGTGAAGATGAAGATGAACACACCTCTACATGTGAAGATGAAGATGAACACACCTCTACATGTGAAGATGAAGATGAACACACCTCTACATGTGAAGATGAAGATGAACACTCCTCTACATGTGAAGATGAAGATGAACACTCCTCTACATGTGAAGATGAAGATGAACACTCCTCTACATGTGAAGATGAAGATGAACACACCTCTACATGTGAAGATGAAGATGAACACTCCTCTACATGTGAAGATGAAGATGAACACTCCTCTAGCTGATATTCATAATGAACACAACATTCTTCATGTTCCCTCTCCGTCCTCTAGAATGTTCTTCCTTATAAACACACTGATAGTCCTTCATGAGTCATATTGCTGTTCATTATGATGATGACTTCATATTAAAAGTATACGTATGTTCAACATATGAAGTTGAACATTGTTGCTCCTGATGGATCATAACTCCTTGTTCTTGGTCCTGGTCCACACTTAAAATAATCAACGTTCACTCTCTAAACTCTGACCCTTTGCTTTCAATACTGAAGTATATTTATTATCAGAACAATACTTGAGATACTTAAGTAAATATCAGATACTTTAAGACTTTTACTCAAGTAGTATTCTCATAGGTGACTTTCACTTTTACTGGAGTCCTTTTCCAGTACGGTATCTTTAATCTTACAAAGTACTGCTTTGGGGGTACTTGTACACCACTGGCCGACCAATAGTCCTGAGAACGTGTTTCAATGCGCCAATCAAATCGTTGCATGAAGCAGGAAGCTGTGAAGCTCAACAGGAAGCTGTGGAAGCTCAACAGGAAGCTGTGAAGCTCAACAGGAAGCTGTGGAAGCTCAACAGGAAGCTGTGAAGCTCAACAGGAAGCTGTGAAGCTCAACAGGAAGCTGTGGAAGCTCAACAGGAAGCTGTGAAGCTCAACAGGAAGCTGTGGAAGCTCAACAGGAAGCTGTGAAGCTCAACAGGAAGCTGTGAAGCTCAACAGGAAGCTGTGGAAGCTCAACAGGAAGCTGTGAAGCTCAACAGGAAGCTGTGAAGCTCAACAGGAAGCTGTGGAAGCTCAACAGGAAGCTGTGGAAGCTCAACAGGAAGCTGTGAAGCTCAACAGGAAGCTGTGGAAGCTCAACAGGAAGCTGTGAAGCTCAACAGGAAGCTGTGAAGCTCAACAGGAAGCTGTGAAGCTCAACAGTAAGCTGAGGAAGCTCAACAGGAAGCTGAGGAAGCTCAACAGGAAGCTGTGAAGCTCTTTACACGGTGTGATGACGTGTGAAACAAAGATGGCCGACCCACCTGTACTCTCCAAAGTTCTCGTCCTTCATGGGCCGAGCCTCAGAGTCCACCTCCTTGTCTTCTTTGTCCTTCACTGGGGGGGCAAGCAAGACCTCAACATCAGAGTGCTAGTGTGAGGTGTGTGTGTGTGTGTGCGTGTGTGTGTGTGTGTGTGCGTGTGTGTATGTGCGTGTGTGTGTGTATGTGCATGTATGTGTGTGTATGTGCGTGTGTTTGTATATGTGTGTATGTGTGTGTATGTGCATGTATGTGTGTATGTGCGTGTGTGTATGTGCGTGTGTTTGTATATGTGTGTGTGTGTGCGTGTGTGTGTGCGCGTGTATGTGTGTGTGTGTGTCCGTCTCACCTGCGTATTTGCCCCCTTTGCTGCGCTTGATGAGGCAGAGGATGAGCAGTATCAGCACCAGCAGCAAGATGGCGCTGATGAGTCCGATGAGCCAGCCCTGAGCGGCGAACCCGCCGGACATCTCAGACGGTTCTGAGGAGAGACGGGTTAGTTTGTCCCTTCTGGGCTACTGTAGATCACACCTGATAGGGTGGTGGTTATCAGTACTAAAAAAAACACACACAGACTCACATACACACACACACACACCTGGCCCGATGGTCCACGTCACGTTCTCCCACTGAGTGGTGTTCCCGTGTTTCACCAGGAGGTGGTACAGAGATCCGGGCTGGAGGCCTCTCAGCGAATAGAAGCCCAGCGTGGAGTTCAACACCTCCGAGTCCATCCAATCGCTCCCGGCTGTGGGACACACACACACACACACACACACACACACACACACACACACACACACACACACACACACACACACACACACACACACACACACACACACACACACACACACACACACACACACACACACACACACACACACACACACACACACACACACACACACACACACACACACACACACACACACACACACACACACACACACACACACACACACACACACACACACACACACACGGGTCGTTACAGAAAACAGCAGAAGCGGCTCCTCCCTCCTCCCTCCCCCTCCCCCTCCTCCTCCTCATCCTCCTCCTCCTCCTCTCTCCTCTCTCCTCCCTCCCTCCTCTTCCTCCTCCCTCCTCTCTCCTCCTCCTCCCCCTCCCCCTCCTCCTCCCTCCCTCCCCCTCCTCCTCCTCTTCCTCCTCCTCACTCCTCCCTCCCTCCCTCCCTCTCTCCTCCTCCTCCTCCCTCCCTCTTCCTCCTCCTCTCTCCTCCCCCTCCTCCTCCTCTCTCCTCCCTCCCTCCCTCTCTCCTTCTCCTCCTCCCTCCCTCCCCCCTCCCTCTCTCCTCCTCCTCCCTCCCTCCCCCTTCTCCTCCTCTCCTCCTCCTCCTCCTCCTCCTCCTCCTCCTCCCTCCTCTTTCGACTCTTCCTGCGGTAGCTGATGACAAAGCTGTGGTTCCTGTCCCTCTCTCCTCCTCTCTCCTCCCTCTCTCCTCCCTTCCTCCCTCCCTCCTCCTCCTCCCTCCTCTCACGACTCTTCCTGCGGTAGCTGATGACAAAGCTGTGGTTCCTGTCCCTCCCTCCTCCTCTCTCCTCCCTCCCTCCCTCCCTCCCTCCCTCCTCCTCTCTCCTCCCTCCCTCCCTCCCTCCTCCTCTCTCCTCCCTCCCTCCTCCTCCTCCTCCCTCCCTCCCTCCTCCTCCTCCCTCCTCTTACGACTCTTCCTGCGGTAGCTGATGACAAAGCTGTGGTTCCTGTCCCTCCCTCCCTCCTCCTCTCTCCTCCCTCCCTCCCTCCTCCTCTCTCCTCTCTCCTCCCTCCCTCCCTCCCTCCCTCCTCCTCCTCCTCCTCCTCCCTCCTCTTACGACTCTTCCTGCGGTAGCTGATGACAAAGCCGTGGTTCCTGTCCCTCTCTCCTCCTCTCTCCTCCTCTCTCCTCCTCTCTCCTCCCTCCCTCCCTCCCTCCCTCCTCCTCCTCCTCCTCCTCCTCCCTCCTCTTACGACTCTTCCTGCGGTAGCTGATGACAAAGCCGTGGTTCCTGTCCCTCCCTCCTCCTCCCTCCCTCCCTCCCTCCCTCCCTCCTCCTCCTCCTCCTCCTCCTCCCTCCTCTTACGACTCTTCCTGCGGTAACTGATGACAAAGCCGTGGTTCCTGTCCCTCCCTCCTCCTCCCTCCCTCCCTCCCTCCCTCCTCCTCCTCCTCCTCCTCCTCCTCCCTCCTCTTACGACTCTTCCTGCGGTAGCTGATGACAAAGCCGTGGTTCCTGTCCCTCCCTCCTCCTCCCTCCCTCCTCCTCCTCCTCCTCCTCCTCCTCCTCCTCCTCCCTCCTCTTACGACTCTTCCTGCGGTAGCTGATGACAAAGCCGTGGTTCCTGTCCCTCCCTCCTCCTCTCTCCTCCCTCCCTCCCTCCCTTCCTCTCTCCTCCCTCCCTCCCTCCCTCCCTCCTCCTCCTCCTCTTCCTCCTCCTCCTCCCTCCTCTTACGACTCTTCCTGCGGTAGCTGATGACAAAGCCGTGGTTCCTGTCCCTCCCTCCTCCTCCCTCCCTCCCTCCCTCCCTCCCTCCCTCCCTCCTCCTCCTCCTCCTCCTCCTCCTCCCTCCTCTTACGACTCTTCCTGCGGTAACTGATGACAAAGCCGTGGTTCCTGTCCCTCCCTCCTCCTCCCTCCCTCCCTCCCTCCCTCCTCCTCCTCCTCCTCCTCCTCCCTCCTCTTACGACTCTTCCTGCGGTAGCTGATGACAAAGCCGTGGTTCCTGTCCCTCCCTCCTCCTCCCTCCCTCCCTCCCTCCCTCCCTCCTCCTCCTCCTCCTCCTCCTCCCTCCTCTTACGACTCTTCCTGCGGTAACTGATGACAAAGCCGTGGTTCCTGTCCCTCCCTCCTCCTCCCTCCCTCCCTCCCTCCCTCCTCCTCCTCCTCCTCCTCCTCCTCCCTCCTCTTACGACTCTTCCTGCGGTAACTGATGACAAAGCCGTGGTTCCTGTCCCTCTCTCCGGGCACCCAGCTGAGGTTGAGTGACGTGTTGCTGGACACGATGCTGACGTGTGACGGAGGAACTGCAAACAGACACGAGGGAACCAATGAAAAGATAGAAATAAACAACTAAAGTGGAGGTTCCTTTTAAGGAACCAGCTTCCACTTTCAGTCCGGGAGGCAGACACAGTCACCTCATTTAAGAATAGACTTAAGACTTTCCTCTTTAATAGCCCTTATAGTTAGGGCTGAATCAGGTTTGCCCTGGTCCAGCCCCTTGATATGCTGCTATAGGCTTATAGGCTGCTGGGGGATGTTTTAGGATACACTGAGCACCTATCTCCTCTTCTCTCTCTCCTTATGGATGAATTTACATCTCTCCATTGCACCTTATTAACTCTGCTTCCTCCCCGGAGTCGTTGTGACTTCACGTCTCATAGGGTCCATTGGACCTGGAGGTGTCTGATGCTGGTGAGCCGGCCTCCCATTGGCCCTGCTGATGCCCCGCCCCCCCTCCTCTCTACCTCCTTCTGTTTCATGGATTGGAGTTCCATTCATACATTGTCATATTCATGTAATGTGTTTATGTAACTCTGTAACTCTGTTCATCTGGTCACATGACATCTATTCTTCTGTCCATCCGGGGAGAGGGATCCTCCTCTGTTGCTCTCCTGAAGGGTTCTTCACTTTTTTCCTGTCAAAGGTTATTTTTTGGGAGTTTTTCCTGATCCGATGTGAGGTCAAAGGTCAGGGATGTCGTATGTGTATAGATTGTAAAGCCCTCTGAGGGGAGTTTGTGATTTGTGATATTGGGCTATACAAAATAAACTGAATTGAATTGAATAACTGTCTGTCTGCTTCTATAACTGTCTGTCTGCTTCTGCCACCTTGAGTTGTGGACTTTGCCCTCAGAGCAGAGAGCTGACCTGAGAGTGAGTTTTCCTGCAAACATGTAGTACTTATACTATGTAAACTTTGTTTACACTGGTCTGTGTGTATTTATACACAACACATGCGTACTCTGACTATATTCTGTGAAGACGAAGGTACACAAACTAAATACCGACGGCAACATACAAACAGCGACATCTGGCAGTGATATAAGTACACTTACAACTACTAAGGTATAATTTAGAGGTATTTCCATTTCATACTCATATTCCACCTTTTGGAAACCAATATTTGGCTTTTATATTTTGATCAATACACAACATTACCAATTACCAATAAAGCTGATTCTGATTAGTGATGCATCACAAATTACTGTATACCAGTAATATAAGATTCTATTCGAGCCATTTAATATGTTTTACATATTTTGTTATCAACAAAAAATACACTGAATTGAATTGAATTGAGGTGAAAAAGAAAGGAGCGCAGCTTCACCTCCTTCCAGCAGGGTGGCGCCCCTGAGTTCGATGGGCGGGCCGTCACCGGCGGCGGTGTGAGCAATCACCTTGAAGACGTAATGGCTGCTGGGGTCCAGAGGGTCCAGCTCCATGTGAGTCACCGCGGGGTCGCTGATGGTCTCCATCTGCAATGGGCTGTCTTTGTTCTGCACCTCTGAACAAGAGACGCAACCAGCAACTTCCTCAGTGGAGCAACACAACAAAGACTTTTCAAAACGTTGTCAATCTACATGCTCTAAGAGCAACAATGTTGAGCAATGCGTAGCATAGCGACGGTGTATAGCGACGGCGTAGAGCGACGGCGTAGAGCGACGGCGTAGAGCGACGCTGTAGAGCGACGACGTAGAGCGACGACGTAGAGCGACGTCGTAGAGCGAAGCTGTAGAGCGACGATGTAGAGCGACGCTGTAGAGCGACGACATAGAGCGACGCTGTAGAGCGACGACATAGAGCGACGACGTAGAGCGACGCTGTAGAGCGACGACATAGAACGACGACGTAGAGCGACGCTGTAGACCGACGACATAGAGCGACGACGTAGAGCGACGACATAGAACGACGACGTAGAGCGACGCTGTAGAGCGACGGCGTAGAGCGACGACATAGAACGACGATGTAGACCGACGCTGTAGAGCGACGCTGTAGAGCGACGGCATAGAACGACGACGTAGAGCGACGGCATAGAACGACGATGTAGAGCGACGCTGTAGACCGACACTGTAGACCGACGCTGTAGAGCGACGGCATAGAACGACGACGTAGAGCGACGGCATAGAACGACGATGTAGAGCGACGACATAGAACGACGATGTAGAGCGACGCTGTAGAGCGACGACATAGAGCGACGATGTAGACCGATGATGTAGAGCGCCGATGTAGACCGACGCTGTAGAGCGACGCTGTAGAGCGACGATGTAGAGCGACGATGTAGAGCGACGATGTAGAGCGACGATGTAGACCGACGCTGTAGAGCGACGGCGTAGAGCGACGCTGTAGAGCGACGATGTAGACCGACGCTGTAGAGCGACGCTGTAGAGCGACGCTGTAGAGCGACGCTGTAGAGCGACGGCGTAGAGCGACGGCGTAGAGCGACGGCGTAGAGCGACGGCGTAGAGCGACGATGTAGACCGACGCTGTAGAGCGACGGCGTAGAGCGACGGCGTAGAGCGACGGCGTAGAGCGACGGCGTAGAGCGACGGCGTAGAGCGACGATGTAGACCGACGCTGTAGAGCGACGGCGTAGAGCGACGGCGTAGAGCGACGATGTAGACCGCCGCTGTAGAGCGACGATGTAGAGCGACGATGTAGAGCGACGATGTAGAGCGACGGCGTAGAGCGACGGCGTAGAGCGACGATGTAGACCGACGCTGTAGAGCGACGATGTAGACCGACGCTGTAGAGCGACGGCGTAGAGCGACGGCGTAGAGCGACGATGTGGAACGACGATGTAGAGCGACGCTGTAGAGCGACGATGTAGAGCGACGATGTAGACCGACGCTGTAGAGCGACGATGTAGACCGACGCTGTAGAGCGACGATGTAGACCGACGCTGTAGAGCGACGGCGTAGAGCGACGGCGTAGAGCGACGATGTAGAGCGACGCTGTAGAGCGACGATGTAGAGCGACGCTGTAGAGCGACGATGTAGACCGACGCTGTAGAGCGACGATGTAGACCGACGCTGTAGAGCGACGATGTAGACCGACGCTGTAGAGCGACGATGTAGACCGACGGCGTAGACCGACGGCGTAGAGCACTAAGATACTTTCTCTCTTGTGATACTCGTTATTATTCAATAACATTAACATTATATTATTGGATGTTCTCACCCTGTTGGTACTGCACAGTGTAGCCCAACAGGATGCCGTTGCTCTCTTCTGGCCGGGTCCAGTAGAGGACCAGGGACTTCTCAGAGGGACTCTCAAACCTCAACGATGCAGGGGGACCAGGCGCTAAACACACACACACACAGACACACACACACACACACACACACACACACACACACACACACACACACGGTTACACATGAAGAGCACCTCTGGTCGCCTCCCTCTGAAGCGGCTCTCTCTGGACCCACCTCCCTCGGGGGTGCTGAAGTTGTGTGGGGGGGAGTGGGGGCTTTCCCCTTTGCTGTTGAAGGCGGTGACGGACAGCTCGTAGCGAGAGTACAGCTGCAGCCCGCCCACTTCCTCGGAGGTCTTGGTGCCGTTGACCACCAGCACCATGCTGCTCTCCCGGTCCTTCTCCTTCTCCTCCTTCACCTTCTCCTTCTCCTCCTTCTCCTTCACCTTCTCCCGGTGCAGTTTCACCAGAGACCTCCGGACCCGACCCCCACGTGGCCCGAGCCTCCTGACGTAGATCTGACAGGGGGACAGGTGAGGGGTTATCCTGGTTCTGGTTTACATCGTCATCCACCAGAGAGCCAAACCAGCTTCTTGAAATGGGAGTTTTATTTCATAATTCTGTTTCATTTGCTAGAAAAGTGGCCAGGTTTTTGCAAGATATATTTTGATATACATTATATATCATTATATTTATGATATTACATTACATTTTATTTATTTTTTATCTACAGCGACTTACAATAAGTTCATTCAACAATAAGTTCAACAATAAGTTAATAAGTTTATTCAAATGACACTAAAGAGCTTTTTATTCAAGGTAATAATATATTGTATTATTTTAGACTTTTTTGTGTTCATTTGTGTTTTAAGTTCTCCTGACACATTTATTATTTTTCATTATCTGGATGTGTCTTATATGCGTGTTGAATAAAAAAAAAGATATAAATATATTTAAATAAACAACCTTGTATCCCAGCAGAACCCCCCGGACGTTCTGGGCCTCGTTCCACTGGACTCTGACGGTGCTGTTCATCACCCTGGTGGAGACCCCCGTGGGGGGGTCCTCTGGCTCTGAGGGGGGGGGGTGTAATGTGTGAGGTCAGAGGGCACCAGCAGTACAACAACAACAACCACAACAACAACCACAATGTAAACGAGATCTCCTCATATTAAAGACACCAACCAGACCAGACCAGGTTCCAGAGTCCTGGTCCGGTCTCTAGTTAGGGAAGGAGTTAAGGAAGCCACAAGGGATTTTCATTGTTGTTATTATATCTATATTCTCACTGGAGTCAGTAAACTGATTGATTCATACTTATTGTTCTTGTGGTTGGTTGTGTTCCCTTTGTTGACATGGAAGATAAATATTAATGTGAAGTGTTTGTTGTTGTAATACTCAGTTGGGCCACTAGAGGGCAGAAGGAGTTTGTCTAAATATACTTTAACACAAAGTGTGTGTGAAGTCGTCTGGATGTATTTTAAAGAGACCTTCCTCTCCCGAGTGTCCGATCTCGGGCTCCGGGGGCGGGGCTTCTCCGAGCGAGTTGACGGCCTGGACCTTGATCTCGAAGGGCGCGTACGAGCCCGCCTCCGTGACCAGGAAGGGGGGCGTGGCCACGTGGGAGTGGTTCCAGCGTGCGTCCGGCCCGCCGGCCTTCCGCCAGAACACTTTGTACTGGAAGCCTTCGCCGCCGTGCGCGCGCTGGGCCATCTCCTGCACAGACGGCGTGCATGAATTATGAAAGATGAATTATGAAAGGATGAATGAATGGTGACCGATGAATGAATGGTGAATGATGAATTAATTATGAATTATGAATGATGAATGAATGAATGATGAGTGATGAATTACGAATGAATGAATGATGATTATGAATGAATGAATTATGAATGATAAATGAATACATAGTGCTCACCTCCCACGTGATGACCAGCGTCTTCGGGTGGGAGGAGTCACTGCGCACGCCGCCGGGGTTCATGGCCGGGACTGCAGGAAGGAGAAATCATATTATGTATTGATCATCCATCTATATATGACATCATATTATGTATTGATCATCCATCTATATATGACATCATATTATGTATTGATCATCCATCTATATATGACATCATATTATGTATTGATCATCCATCTATATATGACATCATATTATGTATTGATCATCCATCTATATATGACATCATATTATGTATTGATCTACCAGCACGTGAACAAGCTCCAATATCAGCATTTATTATTCCTCTTATTGATCAAACAGGTTGTTATTGAAGTCAATAGACAATAATTTACACTATTTCATTGTTTTACACCTCACACTTAATATGATGATTATGAATATGAAGTCTCTGCTCAGGGCGTAAGGCCTTAAGGACCTCTGGATGGACCTTCACATGGAACCAACATCCCAACAGGTCATCTTGAAGGACACGTGATGGGAATCGAACTCGTGACCACAGAGCTCAAACACCGCTCACCGGCCGGCGGCGTGCGGTGCTCCTCCGAAGGTCGGCTGGGGTCGCTGAGGCCGACCTCGCTGGCGGCGAGGACCCTGAAGCGGAAGGTGCAGTAGGGGTCGAGAGGCAGCTGCACGTGGTTGAAGTCCCCGGGGACGCTCCTCAGCATCGCCCAGGCCGGAGGCCCGTGCTGCAGCTCCATGACCTCCACGATGAACTCTGAGGAGGAACTTTATTAATACTCCATGCATTAAAGCTGGAGGTCATGGTGCTGCAGCTCCATGACCTCCACGATGAACTCTGAGGAGGAACTTTATTAATACTCCATGCATTAAAGCTGGAGGTCATGGTGCTGCAGCTCCATGACCTCCACGATGACCTCTGAGGAGGAACTTTATTAATACTCCATGCATTAAAGCTGGAGGTCATGGTGCTGCAGCTCCATGACCTCCACGATGAACTCTGAGGAGGAACTTTATTAATACTCCATGCATTAAAGCTGGAGGTCATGGTGCTGCAGCTCCATGACCTCCACGATGAACTCTGAGGAGGAACTTTATTAATACTCCATGCATTAAAGCTGGAGGTCATGGTGCTGCAGCTCCATGACCTCCACGATGACCTCTGTCACGCCACTTCTTGATCAATAATCACACTAGAAATACTACATATTCTGTGTTTCACTACATGGCGTCATCTGGTATGTGAAAACATATCAAGTATATACAACAAAATAAAATGTAAAAAAAGTTAAATTAAAATTAATTTAATTAAAAACTAATAAATTAAAATAGGAAAAGGAAAATGTATCAGTAAATAAAACAATGAATGAATACAAAATTGAAACTGGTGGACAACTTACAGGGTTCATGTGGAAAAGACAATTCATACAGAGACGATGTATATATATGAATATATATATATATATATATATATATATATATATATATATATATATATATTCATATATATATTTAAAATCTAGATAGAAGATCCTTTATTAAGTACTCAATGTATTAAAGCTGTCCAATGATGGAACCGTGTGTGTGTGTTCAGTACCAGTGTGTGTGTGTGTGTGTGTGTTCAGTACCAGTGTGTGGGTGTGTTTGTGTGTGTGTTCAGTACCAGTGTGTGTGTGTGTGTGTGTTCAGTACCAGTGTGTGTGTGTGTGTGTGTGTGTGTGTGTGTTCAGTACCTGTGTGTGTGTGTGTGTGTTCAGTACCTGTGTGTGTGTTTAGTACCTGTGTGTGTGTGTGTGTGTGTTCAGTACCTGTGTGTGTGTGTGTGTGTTTAGTACCTGTGTGTGTCTGTGTGTGTGTGTGTGTTTAGTACCTGTGTGTGTGTGTGTGTGTGTTCAGTACCTGTGTGTGTGTGTGTGTGTTTAGTACCTGTGTGTGTGTGTGTGTGTGTTTAGTACCTGTGTGTGTGTGTGTGTGTGTGTGTTCAGTACCTGTGTGTGTGTGTTCAGTACCTGTGTGTGTGTGTGTGTTTAGTACCTGTGTGTGTGTGTGTGTGTGTGTGTGTGTTCAGTACCTGTGTGTGTGTGTGTTCAGTACCTGTGTGTGTGTGTGTGTGTGTGTGTGTGTGTGTGTGTGTGTTCAGTACCTGTGTGTGTGTGTGTGTGTGTTCAGTACCTGTGTGTGTGTGTGTGTTTAGTACCTGTGTGTGTGTGTGTTCAGTACCTGTGTGTGTGTGTGTGTTTAGTACCTGTGTGTGTGTGTGTGTGTGTTCAGTACCTGTGTGTGTGTGTGTGTGTTCAGTACCTGTGTGTGTGTGTGTGTGTGTGTGTGTGTGTGTGTTCAGTACCTGTGTGTGTGTGTTTGTGTTCAGTACCTGTGTGTGTTTGTGTGTGTGTGTGTGTGTGTGTGTGTTCAGTACCTGTGTGTGTGTGTGTGTGTGTGTGTGTTCAGTACCTGTGTGTGTGTGTGTGTGTGTGTGTGTGTGTGTGTTCAGTACCTGTGTGTGTGTGTGTGTGTTCAGTACCTGTGTGTGTGTGTGTGTGTGTGTGTTCAGTACCTGTGTGTGTGTGTGTGTGTGTGTTCAGTACCTGTGTGTGTGTGTGTGTGTGTGTGTGTGTGTGTTCAGTACCTGTGGTGGGGCTGTTGTGTGAGTGTCCTGGGATCCAGCTCAGAGTGATGCTGCGATCTTCTACATCAGACAGAGACACGTCTTTGGGAGGGTCCGGTCGAGCTGAGGGTCCGACAGAGAACTGTTATCGGGTGGAAACCACAAACACACACACACACAAACACACACACAAACACACACACACACACAGCGGTAGTGACGTACCTACGACAGTGATGGAGCCGCTGGCCTTCACGTGGTCCAGGTCGGTGAAGACTTCACAGGAATAAGACGCGCTGTCGTCTGATTGGATGTCGGAAACTTTCAAGGTGCCATTCTCAAGGAACGTGTACCTACACACACACACACACACACACACACACACACACACACACACACATAAGCACTCTTGACATCGGAGAACAAGTAAAATTAGACTTCATGATCTACGTAGAGACAATGTTTTGAGCAGGTTGCACATGGAAACGCACACAAACACACAAACACACAAACACACGCACACACACCTAAAGGTGACATTAGCAGACATTAGTGAAGGTCATGTAACCAGATAAAGTCACATGGTAACCATGAGAGTGAAGGTTATGTAACCAGATAAAGTCACATGGTAACCATGAGAGTGAAGGTTATGTAACCAGATAAAGTCACATGGTAACCATGAGAGTGAAGGTCATGTAACCAGATAAAGTCACATGGTAACCATCAGAGTGAAGGTCATGTAACCAGATAAAGTCACATGGTAACCATCAGAGTGAAGGTTATGTAACCAGATAAAGTCACATGGTAACCATGAGAGTGAAGGTCATGTAACCAGATAAAGTCACATGGTAACCATCAGAGTGACAGTTATGTAATCAGATAAAGTCACATGGTAACCATGAGAGTGAAGGTTATGTAACCAGATAAAGTCACATGGTAACCATCAGAGTGAAGGTCATGTAACCAGATAAAGTCACATGGTAACCATCAGAGTGAAGGTCATGTAACCAGATAAAGTCACATGGTAACCATCAGAGTGAAGGTCATGTAACCAGATAAAGTCACATGGTAACCATCAGAGTGAAGGTCATGTAACCAGATAAAGTCACATGGTAACCATCAGAGTGAAGGTCATGTAACCAGATAAAGTCACATGGTAACCATGAGAGTGACGGTTATGTAACCAGATAAAGTCACATGGTAACCATCAGAGTGAAGGTCATGTAACCAGATAAAGTCACATGGTAACCATCAGAGTGAAGGTTATGTAACCAGATAAAGTCACATGGTAACCATGAGAGTGACGGTTATGTAACCAGATAAAGTCACATGGTAACCATCAGAGTGACGGTTATGTAACCAGATAAAGTCACATGGTAACCATGAGAGTGAAGGTCATGTAACCAGATAAAGTCACATGGTAACCATCAGAGTGAAGGTTATGTAACCAGATAAAGTCACATGGTAACCATGAGAGTGAAGGTCATGTAACCAGATAAAGTCACATGGTAACCATGAGAGTGACGATTATGTAACCAGATAAAGTCACATGGTAACCATGAGAGTGAAGGTCATGTAACCAGATAAAGTCACATGGTAACCATGAGAGTGAAGGTCATGTAACCAGATAAAGTCACATGGTAACCATGAGAGTGACGATTATGTAACCAGATAAAGTCACATGGTAACCATGAGAGTGAAGGTCATGTAACCAGATAAAGTCACATGGTAACCATCAGAGTGAAGGTTATGTAACCAGATAAAGTCACATGGTAACCATGAGAGTGAAGGTCATGTAACCAGATAAAGTCACATGGTAACCATGAGAGTGACGGTTATGTAACCAGATAAAGTCACATGGTAACCATGAGAGTGAAGGTCATGTAACCAGATAAAGTCACATGGTAACCATCAGAGTGAAGGTTATGTAACCAGATAAAGTCACATGGTAACCATGAGAGTGAAGGTCATGTAACCAGATAAAGTCACATGGTAACCATGAGAGTGAAGGTCATGTAACCAGATAAAGTCACATGGTAACCATGAGAGTGACGGTTATGTAACCAGATAAAGTCACATGGTAACCATGAGAGTGAAGGTCATGTAACCAGATAAAGTCACATGGTAACCATGAGAGTGAAGGTTATGTAATCAGATAAAGTCACATGGTAACCATGAGAGTGAAGGTCATGTAACCAGATAAAGTCACATGGTAACCATGAGAGTGACAGTTATGTAATCAGATAAAGTCACATGGTAACCATCAGAGTGAAGGTCATGTAACCAGATAAAGTCACATGGTAACCATGAGAGTGACGGTTATGTAACCAGATAAAGTCACATGGTAACCATCAGAGTGAAGGTCATGTAACCAGATAAAGTCACATGGTAACCATCAGAGTGAAGGTCATGTAACCAGATAAAGTCACATGGTAACCATCAGAGTGAAGGTTATGTAACCAGATAAAGTCACATGGTAACCATGAGAGTGAAGGTTATGTAACCAGATAAAGTCACATGGTAACCATGAGAGTGAAGGTTATGTAACCAGATAAAGTCACATGGTAACCATGAGAGTGAAGGTCATGTAACCAGATAAAGTCACATGGTAACCATGAGAGTGAAGGTTATGTAACCAGATAAAGTCACATGGTAACCATCAGAGTGAAGGTCATGTAACCAGATAAAGTCACATGGTAACCATGAGAGTGACGGTTATGTAACCAGATAAAGTCACATGGTAACCATCAGAGTGAAGGTCATGTAACCAGATAAAGTCACATGGTAACCATGAGAGTGAAGGTTATGTAACCAGATAAAGTCACATGGTAACCATCAGAGTGAAGGTTATGTAACCAGATAAAGTCACATGGTAACCATGAGAGTGAAGGTTATGTAACCAGATAAAGTCACATGGTAACCATCAGAGTGAAGGTCATGTAACCAGATAAAGTCACATGGTAACCATGAGAGTGAAGGTTATGTAACCAGATAAAGTCACATGGTAACCATGAGAGTGAAGGTTATGTAACCAGATAAAGTCACATGGTAACCATGAGAGTGAAGGTCATGTAACCAGATAAAGTCACATGGTAACCATGAGAGTGACGGTTATGTAACCAGATAAAGTCACATGGTAACCATCAGAGTGAAGGTTATGTAACCAGATAAAGTCACATGGTAACCATCAGAGTGAAGGTTATGTAACCAGATAAAGTCACATGGTAACCATCAGAGTGAAGGTTATGTAACCAGATAAAGTCACATGGTAACCATGAGAGTGAAGGTTATGTAACCAGATAAAGTCACATGGTAACCATGAGAGTGAAGGTTATGTAACCAGATAAAGTCACATGGTAACCATGAGAGTGAAGGTTATGTAACCAGTGTGGCATCACAAGGGGACAGGTAGTGGAGGGGCGCTACAGAGTGGCCACCAGTGCAAAAACTACATCTCCCAGCCTGCCTCACCGCTCACCCAGCTGCAGCTGCTTAAGGCACCTGATTGAGGCAGGGCTGGGAGACTTAAGGGAGAGCACCTGGGAAGGAGAGGGTAACCATGAGAGTGAAGGTTATGTAACCAGATAAAGTCACATGGTAACCATGAGAGTGACGGTTACTTGTCATCTGGAGACGACTCGTGCAGCTTGTGTCCGTCTCTCCTCCAGACCACCTGGGACTCCAGCAGCTGGGGGTCTTTGTAGAAGCTGCAGTCCAGCAGAGCGTCACTTCCTCTGAGCGCACGAACCTCCTGCGGCCCTGAAAGCATCACGGTGCGGTCTGAAAACAACCCAACACAGGTCACAGGTCACCACAGGTCAGAGGTCACAGGTCATCACAGGTCTACAGCTAACTGTGTTATTTATTACAGTTCAATATTTGTTGACATCGTTATATGGAAACTTTGCAGTTCTTGAATGTGAAAGCTTTGTGATGTTTTCTTTCTTCTTTGTGAGCAGTGATACCTCCAATACTTTTATATTAAAAACTATTTCTGTATTAAATGCATTGTTCATCATATTATTGTATTTACTGATGCCACAACTTAAAATGTGTTCTGATTAGTTTTTACTTCAAAATCACAAATAATATATATATATATATATATATATATATATATATATATATATCCATCCATCCATTTTCAATACCGCTTATCCTCATTAGGGTCGCGGGGCGCTGGAGCCTATCCCAGCTGACATAGGGCGAAGGCAGGGGACACCCTGGACAGGCCGCCAGTCCATCGAGGGCAATATATATATATATATATATATATATATATATACATACACCAGTGTACAATAACATCAACATACTTTATTTTTTTAAAGCTTTAAGCTTAATTTGACATGAACTTTAATTCATTTAACATTAAATAAAAAGGAGGCGGTACAACATTTTAAATAATGTGTATTGTCCATCAACAACACGCATCAACCATTTGTTGTTATTTGTGTCGTTAAAGACACACCCCTCAAACTATTTAATTCATTTCAGAATAAATATGGTTTCTGCAGCTTTGCAGCCGTCAGAAATGAACAATTCTCATAATATTGGCACAAATTGAGCTCATATTGAATTATCACTGTTCATATCAGAGCTACCTGAACATTAAAGGGCCACTTGACTAACGTTAATGGAACTAATGGAACAAAGTAATGTCCTGTACTTTAGACAATAACAGAATCAATATCAATTTAAGGCTATATTTAGAATATCTTCTCCTCTTCCTGTCAGACAGGAAGTGAAGCTCACTGCTGGTTGGTGAGTGAATCTGAACCAAGCGTCCCGAGGGGCGCCGTGTCCTGACGATTATATGATATATTATATATATATATATATGTATGTATATACAACACCACTAGACTCACTGAAGACCTCCAGGTGAGCCGTGATGGAGATGTTGGAGTGCTTGATGGAGCAGCTGTATTCTCCAGTGTCTTCGTGGCCGGCGCCGGACAGCGTGATGGAGCCGTTGGTGAGCAGGGCGACGCGGGGGTCCGACAGCAGAGGGGCCCGGGCCTCGCCGTCCCTGCAGAGCACACAGCGCCCACACAGGCACCAGTAACAACCAGGAGCTCCACCAATGGGAGCGCGTTTCCTCAGTGAACGCATCACACATGTGAGACCATCAATAACCGAGGAGAGAAGCAATGTCCCGTAAAAATAATGTGAAATATTAATATTTATCTTGAAGAATGAACAGAGCAAATTAAATCTTTCACAAAATAACATTTAATTTATTGTATCTTGTTATTTTAGAGGCTGTTTCAAAGCTTTTTATAAGTCTGATCAAAGATATTTCCATCAAAAAGTAATGCAGCCACCAGAGGGCGCTGCTGCGCTGAAGACACATTTATGTTTACTCATTTCAGAAGAGACTGGATCACATTTCACCAGAATGCGTTATGACGATTTACTGCTGTGTCACAATACTGCAGTACTATCACTCTATAGGCCTCAGTGTAGTCCTGGTCCTCTATAGGCCTCAGTGTAGTCCTGGTCCTCTATAGGCCTCAGTGTAGTCCTGGTCCTCTATAGGCCTCAGTGTAGTCCTGGTCCTCTATATGACCTCAGTGTAGTCCTGGTCCTCTATAGGCCTCAGTGTAGTCCTGGTCCTCTATAGGCCTCAGTGTAGTCCTGGTCCTCTATAGGCCTCAGTGTAGTCCTGGTCCTCTATATGACCTCAGTGTAGTCCTGGTCCTCTATAGGCCTCAGTGTAGTCCTGGTCCTCTATAGGCCTCAGTGTAGTCCTGGTCCTCTATAGGCCTCAGTGTAGTCCTGGTCCTCTATAGGCCTCAGTGCTGTCCTGGTCCTCTATAGGCCTCAGTG
>NC_046972.1:26130580-26138080 GCF_009769545.1 Cyclopterus lumpus | reverse complement strand
CACTTCCCCGCTCTGTGATCACCTGCTTCCCCCCACTTCCCCGCTCTGTGATCACCTGCTTCATCCCACCTGCCTCCTCCTGCTGCTGCTCCCGACCCCCCTCCATGTCCTCTCCGTCTTTGGGGTCCCCTATGGTGTCGTTCTGTCCACCAGCCTCTGGGAGCCGCTCCCAGAGGACATCTTCCTCACCTGGGATGTGACGCCCCCGTGCTTCGACAGTTCCCCCACGATGCTCTCGTCCTTCACGAACGGCGGCACGTTCGCCACCGTCACCCTCACCGCCGCCGTGAACAGGGGAGAGACGGGGACGTGCATGTTGAACATCACGACCCCGCTCTCCACCACCGTGTTGACTTTAATGATGCTGTCCAAGAAGATGACCACGGCCTTGTTAATGCGGGCAGCGGACTTCACGCTGCTGTAGCCCACCACCTCCCCCACCGCCAGACTACATCCTCCACCGAGCACGGGAACACCGGCATAAGCCGAATCCCACGCCTGCGTGTGAGCCAGCTTAAATCCATCTCGGCGTTAGCACGTCGCTAGCACACCGTTAGCACATCGCTAGAACGCCGCTAGGCCGCCGTTAGCGCGCGCCGGCGGCTCGCAAACACCCACACTCAACCCACCAAACCCCCCTCGTGCACACAGTACCCCACTCAACACCGACACATACACTGCTCTCACACTCACTACGAAACACACAGGAAAAAACACTGTCAACTCCGAACATGACGCTCTCCGCTCCCAACCTCCGACCTCACGCTCAGAGAGAGAGAGAGAGAGAGAGAGAGAGAGGGGGGGGGGGGGGGGAGAGAGGGGGGAGAGGGAGAGAGAGAGGGAGAGAGAGAGAGGAAGAGAGGGAGAGAGAGAGAGAGAGAGAGAGAGGGAGAGTGAAAGAGAGGGAGGGAGAGAGAGGGGGGGAGAGAGGGGGAGAGAGAGAGAGAGAGAGAGGGAGAGGGAGAGAGAGAGAGAAAGAGAGACAGACATCAGCTGATGGTGCTGCATTCATTAGTTTGAGTGGAAACGTTCTGCATTGCAGCGTAGTGATGCAGAATGGGGTGGGGGGGGCTCACTCTTGTCCATCCAGTGGATGTGCGGTGGGGTGGAGCTCTGTGGGGGGTTGCAGGACAAGATGATGCTCTCTCCCTCGCGAGCTCTCTTGGAGACCTTCTGCTGCTTCAGGAGAACTGGTTGAGCTGGAGGAGACAGAGGCAGGTCATGAGTTCAGATCCCTTTAGATGATTCTGCTCTTGTTCCTGATGTTAAACTCAGACAAAACTGAAGTTATTTTACTGGGCCCTGAACACCTCAGAGATCAATTATCTGGTGATGTGGTTTCTGTAGATGGCATTGCCCTGGCATCCAACACCACTGTAAAGAATCTCTAGTTATCTTTGACCCAGACTTGTCCTTTAACTCCCACGTTAAGCTAATCTCAAGGACTGCATTTTATCATCTACGTAACATTTCAAAAATCAGGCACATCTTGTCTCAAAAAGATGCAGAAAAGCTGGTTCACGCGTTTGTTACTTCCAGACTAGATTACTGCAACTCCTTATTATCAGGCTGCTCTAATAAGTCTCTTAAATCCCTCCAGTTGATCCAGAATGCTGCAGCTCGTGTACTCACAAAAACTAAGAAAAGAGATCACATGACTCCTGTATTAGCTGCTCTGCACTGGCTCCCTGTAAAATCAAGAATCACATTTAAAATTCTTCTCCTCACCTACAAAGCCTTGATTGGTGATGCACCATCATATCTTAAGGAGCTTGTAGTACCATATTGCCCCACTAGAGAGCTGCTCACTAAATGCGGGGCTACTTGTGGTTCCTAGAGTCCTAAAAAGTAGGATGGGAGCCAGAGCCTTCAGTTATCAAGCTCCTCTTTTATGGAACCAGCTTCCACTTTCAGTCCGGGAGGCAGACACAGTCACCTCATTTAAGAATAGACTTAAGACTTTCCCCTTTAATAGTCCTTATAGTTAGGGCTGAATCAGGTTTGACCTGGTCCAGCCCCTTGATATGCTGCTATAGGCTTATAGGCTGCTGGGGGATGTTTTAGGATACACTGAGCACCTATCTCATCTTCTCTCTCTCCTTATGGATGAATTGACATCTCTCCATTGCACCTTATTAACTCTGCTTCCTCCCCGGAGTCGTTGTGACTTCACGTCTCATAGGGTCCATTGGACCTGGAGGTGTCTGATGCCTCCGGCCTTGGCCCCGCCCCCCCTCCTCTCTACCTTCTTCTGTTTCATGGATTGTGGAGGTCTGGATCGTGGTCCATGTCTACTACTCATTATTCATAATTTCTGTCATATTCATTGAATATTTATGTAACTGTAACTCTGTTCATCTGTACACTTGGCATCTGTTGATTCTGTCCATCCAGGGAGAGGGATCCTCCTCTGTTGCTCTCCTGAAAGGTTCTTACCTTTTTCACCCTGAAAGGGTTTTTCTGTTTTTCCTGATCCGATGTTAGGTCAAAGGTCAGGGATGTCATATGTATGCAGATTTTGAAGACCTCTGAGAGGAGATTGAGCATGTATATATGTGTGTGTGTGTGTGTATGTGTGTCTCACCCTCCACAATGACCTGGACCCTCGGGTCATGCGATCCCCAGGTTGCATGTGTGTGTGTGTGCCTCACCCTCCACTATGACCTGGTCCCTGGGGGTCATGGCGGTCCCCAGGTTGCATGTGTGTGTGTGTGTGTGTGTGCCTCACCCTCCACGATGACCTAGACTCTCGGGGTCATCGCGGTCCCCAGGTTGCGTGTGTGTGTGTGTGTGTGTGTGTGCCTCACCCTCCACGATGACCTAGACTCTCGGGGTCATGGCGGTCCCCAGGTTGCATGTGTGTGTGCATGTGTGTGCATGTGTGTGTGTGTGTGTGTGTTTGCCTCACCCTCCACGATGGCCTAGACCCTCGGGGTCATGGCGGTCCCCAGGTTGCGTGTGTGTGTGTGTGTGTGTGTGTGTGTGTGTGTGCCTCACCCTCCACGATGACCTGGACCCTGTGGGTCATGGCGGTCCCCAGGTTGCGTGTGTGTGTGTGTGTGTGTGCCTCACCCTCCACGATGACCTAGACCCTCGGGGTCATGGCGGTCCCCAGGTTGCGTGTGTGTGTGTGTGTGTGCCTCACCCTCCACGATGACCTGGACCCTGGGCGTCATGGCGGTCCCCAGGTTGCATGTGTGTTTGTGTGTGTGTGTGCCTCACCCTCCACGATGACCTAGACCCTCGGGGTCATGGCGGTCCCCAGGTTGCGTGTGTGTGTGTGTGTGTGTGTGTGTGTGTGTGTGTGTGTGCCTCACCCTCCACGATGACCTAGACCATCGGGTTCATGGCGGTCCCCAGGTTGCATGTGTGTGTGTGTGTGTGTGTGTGTGTGTGTATGTGCCTCACCCTCCACGATGACCTAGACCCTCGGGGTCATGGCGGTCCCCAGGTTGTATATGTGTGTGTGTGTGTGTGTGTGTGTGTGTGTGCCTCACCCTCCACGATGACCTGGACCCTGGGGGTCATGGCGGTCCCCAGGTTGCGTGTGGTTGCGTGTGTGTGTGTGTGTGTGTGTGTGTGTCTCACCCTCCACGATGACCTAGACCCTCGGGGTCATGGCGGTCCCCAGGTTGTATATGTGTGTGTGTGTGTGTGCCTCACCCTCCACGATGACCTGGACCCTGGGGGTCATGGCGGTCCCCAGGTTGCGTGTGTGTGTGTGTGCGCCTCACCCTCCACGATGACCTGGACCCTGGGGGTCATGGCGGTCCCCAGGGCGTTGGAGGCGTAGCAGCGGTAGTCGCCCTCATAGGAGTCCAGCGTCTCCTCGTCTTCAGCCTTCAGCGTTCCGGACTCTTTGCTCTCCGAGCCGAACGCCTCGCCGTCCTTCACCCAGCGGAAACTACAGAGGACACGAGGACTTTCATTACGCTTTTTTAATGATTTGTTTTATCAGGAAAATACAGAATATTAACGTTTCAGTCATTTAAAAAGAATAAAGCTGAAGTTTGAGAAGTGATTTACAGAAGATGGAAACCAGAGAGATGATTTTGTTATTGCTGTGATTTCATTAGAGGAACATTTATCGCCATGACAACGGAAAGTAGCCAGAGGGCAGAAGTGGACACACACGGACACACACACACACACACACACGCACACACACACGGACACACACACACACACACACACAGACACACACACACACACACAGACACACACACACACACACACACACACACACTCGTACGTACGTGGGTGCCGGGTTACCGGAGGCCTCACAGGGCAGATAGATGTCCTCCTGAGAGAAGGCCGTGTACGACCTCGGCATCTCTGTCAGGATCGGAGGCTGCGACACTGAACACACACACACACACACACACACACACACACACACAAAATGCAACTTATTGGTTTCATGGACGAGACACAGAACACCCTTTTTCATGCGATCATAAAATGCATTAACAAGACGAGTTACGCTGTGAATCTGGTTAAAATCCCCCAGAACTATTATTTTCATTTCATTTTTCTCCACTGACAACAACAACAACAACAAGAAATGCATTTGTTTGGGTTATATGAATAATTTGACTTTAGTTTAATATTGTAATACTTTTGGAGCAGTGACATCCAAAGGTTGCACATTAAAGACGGACTGGACCTCCATCTTTACGGAGTGAAACACCAACAAGGAGAGACACTTACTGTTATGCACTTTGTCTGGTGGTCCACGGAAGCAAGGGAAGGAGAGTAGAGGAGGAAGCAAGGGAAGGAGAGCAGAGGAGGAAGCAAGGGAAGGAGAGCAGAGGAGGAAGCAAGGGAAGGAGAGTAGAGGAGGAAGCAAGGGAAGGAGAGCAGAGGAGGAAGCAAGGGAAGGAGAGCAGATGAGGAAGCAAGGGAAGGAGAGCAGAGGAGGAAGCAAGGGAAGGAGAGCAGAGGAGGAAGCAAGGGAAGGAGATAAGGACACACAGTTTAAACGCTGCAGACAGAAGGTGAATAAAGGATGCAGTGAGTCTGTCTGCATGAACCGGATCCTCAGCATGTTTTTGTGTTCGGGCTCATGTCAACGTTTTTAAATACTTTTCTTCTCTTTGCACAATTGATCCCAAAGACGGTTACAAACAAATATATAACACAACAAACAAATATATAACACAACAAATAAAGATCTAACGAAACAAATAAAGATCTAACAAAACAAACAAAGATATAACACAACAAACAAAGACATAACAAAACAAACAAAGATATAACAAAACAAACAAATATCTAACAAAACAAACAAATATATATCACAACAAACAAATATATAACACAACAAACAAATATCTAACAAAACAAACAAATATATAACAAAACAAACAAAGATATAACAAAACAAACAAACATATAGCAAAACAAACAAACATATAACAAAACAAACAAAGATCTAACAAAACAAACAAAACAAACAAAGATCTAACAAAACAAACAAATACATAACAAAACAAACCAAGATCTAACAAAACAAACAAAGATTTAACAAAACAAACAAAGATCAAACACAACAAACAAAGATCTAACAAAACAAACAAAGATTTAACAAAACAAACAAATATATAACAAAACAAACAAAGAAGAAACACAAGAAGGATTCAACAGAGAGTATGCGTAGGACATATATATATGTATATATGTATGTATATATATAAGTATATATATATACATACATATATACATATATACGTATATATACATTTATATATGTATAAGTATATACATATATATATATATATATGTATATATACATATATATATATATATATACAGTATATATAAGTATATATACGTATATATATGTATATATATGTATATATATACATATAAACTGGTGTTATTAAACCTCATACTGGTTAAACATTAAACTGGTTATTAAACTTCATACTGGTCACTGTAAACATTAAACTGGTTATTAAACGTCATACTGGTCACTGTAAACATTAAACTGGTTATTAAACGTCATACTGGTCACTGTAAACATTAAACTGGTTATTAAACGTCATACTGGTCACTGTAAACATTAAACTGGTTATTAAACGTCATACTGGTCACTGTAAACATTGAACTGGTTATTAAACTTCATACTGGTCACTGTAAACATTAAACTGGTTATTAAACGTCATACTGGTCACTTTAAACATTAAACTGGTTATTAAACGTCATACTGGTCACTGTAAACATTAAACTGGTTATTAAACGTCATACTGGTTAAACATTAAACTGGTTATTAAACGTCATACTGGTCACTGTAAACATTAAACTGGTTATTAAACGTCATACTGGTCACTGTAAACATTAAACTGGTTATTAAACGTCATACTGGTTAAACATTAAACTGGTTATTAAACTTCATACTGGTCACTGTAAACATTAAACTGGTTATTAAACGTCATACTGGTTAAACATTAAACTGGTTATTAAACGTCATACTGGTCACTGTAAACATTGAACTGGTTATTAAACGTCATACTGGTCACTGTAAACATTAAACTGGTTATTAAACCTCATACTGGTTAAACATTAAACTGGTTATTAAACGTCATACTGGTCACTGTAAACATTAAACTGGTTATTAAACGTCATACTGGTCACTGTAAACATTAAACTGGTTATTAAACTTCATACTGGTCACTGTAAACATTAAACTGGTTATTAAACGTCATACTGGTCACTTTAAACATTAAACTGGTTATTAAACGTCATACTGGTCACTGTAAACATTAAACTGGTTATTAAACTTCATACTGGTCACTGTAAACATTAAACTGGTTATTAAACGTCATACTGGTTAAACATTAAACTGGTTATTAAACGTCATACTGGTCACTGTAAACATTAAACTGGTTATTAAACTTCATACTGGTCACTGTAAACATTAAACTGGTTATTAAACCTCATACTGGTTAAACATTAAACTGGTTATTAAACGTCATACTGGTCACTGTAAACATTAAACTGGTTATTAAACGTCATACTGGTTAAACATTAAACTGGTTATTAAACGTCATACTGGTCACTGTAAACATTAAACTGGTTATTAAACGTCATACTGGTCACTGTAAACATTAAACTGGTTATTAAACGTCATACTGGTCACTGTAAACATTAAACTGGTTATTAAACGTCATACTGGTCACTGTAAACATTAAACTGGTTATTAAACGTCATACTGGTCACTGTAAACATTAAACTGGTTATTAAACGTCATACTGGTCACAGCAGGAGGACTCACAGTCTTTGGGGATGTCGATGGCTCCCTCAGCGAGGGGAGGAGAGGAGGAGGAGAGGAAGCACAGAGGGAGGAGGAGGAGGAGGAGGACCGGGGGGAGGGAGGGGGGGCACGGCCCCCGACAGCCGGTCCACCGACGCTGTGACACACACATCTCTCAATGTCCCATGGAAAGTGATGCGAGACACACACACACTCATCAACACACACACACACACACACACACA
>NC_046972.1:26118080-26125580 GCF_009769545.1 Cyclopterus lumpus | reverse complement strand
AACAAATCAATCAGGACTATATGGGAGCTAAATCTGGTACAAAGCATCGTTTCTATTCTTTTTGTACATTGAAATAAAAAATGTGATTCATGACTTCAAAAATGATATATCAATGAGCACTTTGTTGAGTCCGCTCTCACCTCAATATCTCTATAATTAAACAATCTCACGACAGTTTCAATAACTGGTTGTGTTGGAAGACGACACTGGGTGTTTTCATGAACACTTAAGATGATTATTATATTATATAACTGCAAAGGTTTTTGTATTTCTGTCATTTCTGTCTATCTGCCTTCCAGACGGGGTGAGGGGCACCAATTACCCTCCGGTCCCACAGCACGACCACGCCTTTCATATTCAAATCAGCTCTTATTGGCGTGACATTGTTTACACACACACACACACACACACACACACACACACACACCCTATGAGGGGCCAGCTGTGAAAGGCCAGGGTAACCCACGGCGATGCATCTATCACCGGCTTCACGTGAAATAATATTAATGATACATGTAGACATAGACTGTTAATGGAGGTTGTATTATGATGCGTTCAAGCTCCGTTCAGTAGGGATGAGTCAATTATATAACATGATGTGTTCAAATGTAAACTTGTACAATTTGGTGAGAGACTTAAAATAAATACAGTTGTTTGATTTCACAACAATACAAAATCGATAGCAGAGAGAGAATAATTAATAATCTAATCATATCCACACGTTATCAGCCTGGGCCCCGTTAACAAAGCAAAGTGACCCATCTGGTTGGTTGGCTGCCAATCAATAACTGCAGCGACATCAACACACTGCTGGGGGGCGGGGGGCACCAACCATGATGGGTTCAAAGGTTATTTTTGGGGAGTTTTTCCTGATTCGATGTAAGGTCCTGGGTCAGGGATGTCGTATGTGTACAGATTGTAAAGCCCTCTGAGGCAAATTTGTAATTTGTGATATTGGGCTATACAAAATAAACTGAATTGAATTGAATTGAAATTCTTCCCCCATTAAGTCACAATTTAGAAGAGTGATGGTGGTTTGTGTGAAAGGACATCGTGGTCAAGATGAACCAGCGTTGATGGGAAAGTAACCGGAACCGTGTGGATTCTAGTCCATTTAGTGACCACCAGGGGGCGACTCCTCTGGTTGTATAGAAGTCTATGCTTCATGTGTTAAAGCTGCATTCTCTCTCCTGATCACCAGGGGGCGACTCCTCTGGTTGTATAGAAGTCTATGCTTCATGTGTTAAAGCTGCATTCTCTCTCCTGATCACCAGGGGGCGACTCCTCTGGTTGTATAGAAGTCTATGCTTCATGTGTTAAAGCTGCATTCTCTCTACTGACCACCAGGGGGCGACTCCTCTGGTTGTATAGAAGTCTATGCTTCATGTGTTAAAGCTGCATTCTCTCTCCTGACCACCAGGGGGCGACTCCTCTGGTTGTATAGAAGTCTATGCTTCATGTGTTAAAGCTGCATTCTCTCTACTGACCACCAGGGGGAGACTCCTCTGGTTGTATAGAAGTATATGCTTCATGTGTTAAAGCTGCATTCTCTCTCCTGACCACCAGGGGGCGACTCCTCTGGTTGTATAGAAGTCTATGCTTCATGTGTTAAAGCTGCATTCTCTCTACTGACCACCAGGGGGAGACTCCTCTGGTTGTATAGAAGTATATGCTTCATGTGTTAAAGCTGCATTCTCTCTCCTGACCACCAGGGGGCGACTCCTCTGGTTGTATAGAAGTCTATGCTTCATGTGTTAAAGCTGCATTCTCTCTACTGACCACCAGGAGGAGACTCCTCTGGTTGTATAGAAGTATATGCTTCATGTGTTAAAGCTGCATTCTCTCTCCTGACCACCAGGGGCGACTCCTCTGGTTGTATAGAAGTCTATGCTTCATGTGTTAAAGCTGCATTCTCTCTACTGACCACCAGGGGGAGACTCCTCTGGTTGTATAGAAGTCTATGCTTCATGTGTTAAAGCTGCATTCTCTCTCCTGACCACCAGGGGGCGACTCCTGTGGTTGTATAGAAGTCTATGCTTCATGTGTTAAAGCTGCATTCTCTCTACTGACCACCAGGGGGAGACTCCTCTGGTTGTATAGAAGTATATGCTTCATATGTTAAAGCTGCATTCTCTCTACTGACCACCAGGGGGAGACTCCTCTGGTTGTATAGAAGTACAGCAACACAGTTTCCCAACACTAAACCAGCTCAAACCAGTTCAAAGACATCTCGCGTGTCGTAATTGAGGGTTTTCACATTTCACACTGTTTTGTTTGTTATTTTGGGCATAAAATAAGTTCCTAAATTAAATGAAACGTACAAAAACACGAAAACATTAAAAATACTGAGAATTTAGTTAACTAAAATAACAACAATATTTAGGGACACAATCTGAAGCTACTGGATGATAATAATATCAATAATAACAAAAATAATAACAATAACAATGCTAACAATAATATTAATAATGGTAATAATAATAATAACAATACTATTATTATCATTACTATTTTTAATAACACTAATAATAATAATAATAACATTAATAATAATAATAATTTCAACAATAATAATAATGTCCCTGTCTTTCTAGAAGCCATGGGCGTTCTTTGCCCTACATCCAGTCTCCAGGTTACAGAACTCCCAGGTGGGAGATTGTGTTTCTGTATTTCCACTCGACTCTGAGAGCCTGTTTCTTTATCTCCCTTTCTCCTTCAGCCCTTCATCCCTTCATCCCTTCATCTGACCCCCCCCCCTCCACCAATACCCTGAGAGGACAGGAAGGAAGGTTTAAATTAAAAGGAGATTTGATGCTTATCATATTATTCAATCAGTCGGTGAAAATGTCAATTTGCTTTGTGTGCGAGTCGCTGTGTGTGCGAGCAGTGAGTCCCCCCCCCCCCCCCATCACCATGGTAACCCCCTGACTCCAGCAGAACACAGACATATTTCTCTCCCCATCCCCCACTCCGTCCCTCGCTTTCTCTCCGGTGCCACTCCCTGCTTCTCCTCGATTCACCTCAGACACACACACACACACACACGCACACACACACAGACACCAACGCACACACACATGCACACAAACAAAACACGCACACCCACACGCACATGCACATGAACACACACAGACACACACACACACACACACGCACACACACAGACACCAACGCACACACACATGCACACAAACATAACACGCACACCCACACGCACATGCACATGAACACACACAGACACACATACACACACACACGCACCAACGCACACACACATGCACACAAACACAACACGCACACCCACACGCACATGCACATGAACACACACAGACACACATACACACACACACACACCAACGCACACACACATGCACACAAACACAACACGCACACCCACATGCACATGAACACACACAGACACACATACACACACACACACACCAACGCACACACACATGCACACAAACACAACACGCACACCCACACGCACACGCACATGAACACACACGGACACACACACGCACATGTACACATACACACCCACACAGACCAAAGGGTCAAAGAAGAGCAGACAAAGTTGAGAAAAGAAACAAAAGACGATAAGGAAAAGTTGCTGAAACATTGAACGTCGACAAGCTCATCGATTCATCTCTGAGTGCACAGAAATTTAAAAATATTGATCACATTCATTGCAGATGAAACAAGAAACAAGAAACAAGAAACACAAGAAACAAGAAACACAAGAAACACAAGAAACACAATAAACAAGAAACAAGAAACAAGAAACACAAGAAACAAGAAACAAGAAACACAAGAAACAAGAAACAAGAAACACAAGAAACAAGAAACAAGAAACACAAGAAACAAGAAACAAGAAACACGAAACACGAAACACGAAACACAAGAAACAAGAAACACAAGAAACAAGAAACAAGAAACAAGAAACACGAAACACGAAACACAAGAAACAAGAAACAAGAAACACAAGAAACAAGAAACACAAGAAACAAGAAACAAGAAACACGAAACACGAAACACGAAACACAAGAAACAAGAAACACAAGAAACAAGAAACAAGAAACACGAAACACGAAACACAAGAAACACAAGAAACAAGAAACAAGAAACACGAAACACGAAACACAAGAAACAAGAAACAAGAAACACGAAACACAAGAAACAAGAAACACGAAACACAAGAAACAAGAAACGCAAGAAACAAGAAACAAGAAACACAAGAAACAAGAAACACAAGAAACAAGAAACACAAGAAACAAGAAACAAGAAACACAAGAAACAAGAAACACAAGAAACAAGAAACACAAGAAACAAGAAACACAAGAAACAAGAAACACAAGAAACAAGAAACAAGAAACACATGAAACAAGAAACAAGAAACAAGAAACGCAAGAAACAAGAAACACAAGAAACAAGAAACACAAGAAACAAGAAACAAGAAACAAGAAACAAGAAACACATGAAACAAGAAACAAGAAACAAGAAACAAGAAACGCAAGAAACAAGAAACACAAGAAACAAGAAACAAGAAACAAGAAACGCAAGAAACAAGAAACACAAGAAACACAAGAAACGCAAGAAACAAGAAACAAGAAACACAAGAAACAAGAAACAAGAAACACAAGAAACAAGAAACAAGAAACAAGAAACACAAGAAACAAGAAACACAAGAAACAAGAAACACAAGAAACAAGAAACACAAGAAACAAGAAACACAAGAAACAAGAAACAAGAAACAAGAAACGCAAGAAACAAGAAACACAAGAAACAAGAAACAAGAAACACAAGAAACAAGAAACAAGAAACAAGAAACAAGAAACAAGAAACACATGAAACAAGAAACACAAGAAACAAGAAACACACGAAACAAGAAACACAAGAAACAAGAAACACACGAAACAAGAAACACAAGAAACAAGAAACAAGAAACAAGAAACGCAAGAAACAAGAAACACAAGAAACACAAGAAACAAGAAACAAGAAACAAGAAACAAGAAACAAGAAACACATGAAACAAGAAACAAGAAACAAGAAACAAGAAACGCAAGAAACAAGAAACACAAGAAACAAGAAACAAGAAACAAGAAACGCAAGAAACAAGAAACACAAGAAACACAAGAAACGCAAGAAACAAGAAACAAGAAACACAAGAAACAAGAAACAAGAAACACAAGAAACAAGAAACACAAGAAACAAGAAACACAAGAAACAAGAAACACAAGAAACAAGAAACACAAGAAACAAGAAACACAAGAAACAAGAAACAAGAAACAAGAAACAAGAAACACAAGAAACAAGAAACACAAGAAACAAGAAACAAGAAACAAGAAACACAAGAAACAAGAAACACAAGAAACAAGAAACACAAGAAACAAGAAACAAGAAACAAGAAACAAGAAACAAGAAACAAGAAACACGAAACACAAGAAACAAGAAACAGAAGAAACAAGAAACAAGAAACACAAGAAACACAAGAAACAAGAAACAGAAGAAACATGAAACAAGAAACAAGAAACACAAGAAACAAGAAACAAGAAACACAAGAAACACAAGAAACAAGAAACAAGAAACGCAAGAAACAAGAAACACAAGAAACAAGAAACAATAAACAAGAAAGACAAGAAACAAGAAACAAGAAACACGAAACACAAGAAACAAGAAACAAGAAACACAAGAAACAAGAAACGCAAGAAACAAGAAACACAAGAAACAAGAAACACAAAACACAAGAAACACAAAACAAGAAACACAAGAAACAAGAAACACAAGAAACAAGAAACAAGAAACAAGAAACACAAAACACAAGAAACAATAAACAAGAAACGCAAGAAACAAGAAACAATAAACAAGAAAGACAAGAAACAAGAAACAAGAAACAAGAAACACGAAACACAAGAAACAAGAAACAAGAAACACAAGAAACAAGAAACGCAAGAAACAAGAAACACAAGAAACAAGAAACACAAAACACAAGAAACACAAAACAAGAAACACAAGAAACAAGAAACACAAAACAAGAAACACAAGAAACAAGAAACACAAAACACAAGAAACAAGAAACAAGAAACAAGAAACGCAAGAAACAAGAAACACAAGAAACAAGAAACAAGAAACAATAAACAAGAAACACAAGAAACAAGAAACAAGAAACACAAGAAACAAGAAACACAAGAAACAAGAAACACAAGAAACAAGAAACACAATAAACAAGAAACCAGAAACACAAGAAACAAGAAACAAGAAACACAATAAACAAGAAACAAGAAACACAATAAACAAAAAACAAGAAACAAGAAACACAATAAACAAGAAACAAGAAACAAGAAACACAATAAACAAGAAACAAGAAACACAAAACACAAGAAACAAGAAACAAGAAACACAATAAACAAGAAACACAAGAAACAAGAAACACAATAAACAAGAAACAAGAAACACAATAAACAAGAAACAAGAAACAAGAAAGACAAGAAACAAGAAACAAGAAACACGAAACACAAGAAACAAGAAACAAGAAACACAATAAACAAGAAACAAGAAACACGAAACACAAGAAACAAGAAACAAGAAACACAAGAAACAAGAAACGCAAGAAACAAGAAACACAAAACACAAGAAACACAAAACAAGAAACACAAGAAACAAGAAACACAAGAAACAAGAAACAAGAAACACAAAACACAAGAAACACAAGAAACAAGAAACAAGAAACACAAAACACAAGAAACACAAGAAACAAGAAACAAGAAACGCAAGAAACAAGAAACAATAAACAAGAAAGACAAGAAACAAGAAACAAGAAACAAGAAACAAGAAACGCAAGAAACAAGAAACACAAGAAACAAGAAACACAAAACACAAGAAACACAAAACAAGAAACACAAGAAACAAGAAACAAGAAACACAAAACACAAGAAACACAAGAAACAAGAAACAAGAAACAATAAACAAGAAACACAAGAAACAAGAAACACAAGAAACAAGAAACACAAGAAACAAGAAACACAATAAACAAGAAACACAAGAAACAATAAACAATAAACAAGAAACAAGAAACACAATAAACAAGAAACCAGAAACACAAGAAACAAGAAACAAGAAACAAGAAACACAATAAACAAGAAACACAATAAACAAGAAACAAAAAACACAATAAACAAGAAACAAGAAACAAGAAACACAATAAACAAGAAACACAAAACACAAGAAACAAGAAACAAGAAACACAATAAACAAGAAACACAAGAAACAAGAAACACAATAAACAAGAAACACAATAAACAAGAAACAAGAAACACAAGAAACAAGAAACACAAGAAACAAGAAACACAAGGAACAAGAAACAAGAAACACAAGAAACAAGAAACACGAAACACGAAACACATGAAACAAGAAACACAAGAAACAAGAAACACAAGAAACAAGAAACAAGAAACAAGAAACACAAGAAACAAGAAACACGAAACACGAAACACATGAAAC
>NC_046972.1:26085478-26112978 GCF_009769545.1 Cyclopterus lumpus | reverse complement strand
GGCCTCAGGGGGAGGAGGGGGGAGGGATCGTGGAGTGGAGGGGAGGGGAGGGGAGGAGGGGGGGGGGGGGGGGGGGGGGGGACCCAACGGAGCGAGAAATTAATTCATTGATAGATTCTGATCTGCAGGAAAAGAAGAATTGGGCAGTGTGGAAGAAGAGATTAAGTAAAGGAAAGGAGGGCTTCCCCCTCAGTACACACACACACACACACACACACACACACACACACACACACCTAACCCAGGGTTCAATGAGGATCAAACACCAGTCATGGCAGATCTGTGCAAGAGAACCAGAACCAGAACTTCCCACACCCTCCACCGACCCTGAACGCCTCTTTGTGACCTGCTCGTCATGTGGGTGAATAACTGGTAAGGAGAGAACGCTAAACCAAGAAATATGAATTTATTAGTGAAGAAATGCTATATTCAAACAATTAAAACAACTAATAACAATAAGTATTTTCATATAATAATGTAAACAAATCAATCAGGACTATATGGGAGCTAAATCTGGTACAAAGCATCGTTTCTATTCTTTTTGTACATTGAAATAAAAAATGTGATTCATGACTTCAAAAATGATATATCAATGAGCACTTTGTTGAGTCCGCTCTCACCTCAATATCTCTATAATTAAACAATCTCACGACAGTTTCAATAACTGGTTGTGTTGGAAGACGACACTGGGTGTTTTCATGAACACTTAAGATGATTATTATATTATATAACTGCAAAGGTTTTTGTATTTCTGTCATTTCTGTCTATCTGCCTTCCAGACGGGGTGAGGGGCACCAATTACCCTCCGGTCCCACAGCACGACCACGCCTTTCATATTCAAATCAGCTCTTATTGGCGTGACATTGTTTACACACACACACACACACACACACACACACACACACACCCTATGAGGGGCCAGCTGTGAAAGGCCAGGGTAACCCACGGCGATGCATCTATCACCGGCTTCACGTGAAATAATATTAATGATACATGTAGACATAGACTGTTAATGGAGGTTGTATTATGATGCGTTCAAGCTCCGTTCAGTAGGGATGAGTCAATTATATAACATGATGTGTTCAAATGTAAACTTGTACAATTTGGTGAGAGACTTAAAATAAATACAGTTGTTTGATTTCACAACAATACAAAATCGATAGCAGAGAGAGAATAATTAATAATCTAATCATATCCACACGTTATCAGCCTGGGCCCCGTTAACAAAGCAAAGTGACCCATCTGGTTGGTTGGCTGCCAATCAATAACTGCAGCGACATCAACACACTGCTGGGGGGCGGGGGGCACCAACCATGATGGGTTCAAAGGTTATTTTTGGGGAGTTTTTCCTGATTCGATGTAAGGTCCTGGGTCAGGGATGTCGTATGTGTACAGATTGTAAAGCCCTCTGAGGCAAATTTGTAATTTGTGATATTGGGCTATACAAAATAAACTGAATTGAATTGAATTGAAATTCTTCCCCCATTAAGTCACAATTTAGAAGAGTGATGGTGGTTTGTGTGAAAGGACATCGTGGTCAAGATGAACCAGCGTTGATGGGAAAGTAACCGGAACCGTGTGGATTCTAGTCCATTTAGTGACCACCAGGGGGCGACTCCTCTGGTTGTATAGAAGTCTATGCTTCATGTGTTAAAGCTGCATTCTCTCTCCTGATCACCAGGGGGCGACTCCTCTGGTTGTATAGAAGTCTATGCTTCATGTGTTAAAGCTGCATTCTCTCTCCTGATCACCAGGGGGCGACTCCTCTGGTTGTATAGAAGTCTATGCTTCATGTGTTAAAGCTGCATTCTCTCTACTGACCACCAGGGGGCGACTCCTCTGGTTGTATAGAAGTCTATGCTTCATGTGTTAAAGCTGCATTCTCTCTCCTGACCACCAGGGGGCGACTCCTCTGGTTGTATAGAAGTCTATGCTTCATGTGTTAAAGCTGCATTCTCTCTACTGACCACCAGGGGGAGTCTCCTCTGGTTGTATAGAAGTATATGCTTCATGTGTTAAAGCTGCATTCTCTCTCCTGACCACCAGGGGGCGACTCCTCTGGTTGTATAGAAGTCTATGCTTCATGTGTTAAAGCTGCATTCTCTCTACTGACCACCAGGGGGAGACTCCTCTGGTTGTATAGAAGTATATGCTTCATGTGTTAAAGCTGCATTCTCTCTCCTGACCACCAGGGGGCGACTCCTCTGGTTGTATAGAAGTCTATGCTTCATGTGTTAAAGCTGCATTCTCTCTACTGACCACCAGGAGGAGACTCCTCTGGTTGTATAGAAGTATATGCTTCATGTGTTAAAGCTGCATTCTCTCTCCTGACCACCAGGGGCGACTCCTCTGGTTGTATAGAAGTCTATGCTTCATGTGTTAAAGCTGCATTCTCTCTACTGACCACCAGGGGGAGACTCCTCTGGTTGTATAGAAGTCTATGCTTCATGTGTTAAAGCTGCATTCTCTCTCCTGACCACCAGGGGGCGACTCCTGTGGTTGTATAGAAGTCTATGCTTCATGTGTTAAAGCTGCATTCTCTCTACTGACCACCAGGGGGAGACTCCTCTGGTTGTATAGAAGTATATGCTTCATATGTTAAAGCTGCATTCTCTCTACTGACCACCAGGGGGAGACTCCTCTGGTTGTATAGAAGTACAGCAACACAGTTTCCCAACACTAAACCAGCTCAAACCAGTTCAAAGACATCTCGCGTGTCGTAATTGAGGGTTTTCACATTTCACACTGTTTTGTTTGTTATTTTGGGCATAAAATAAGTTCCTAAATTAAATGAAACGTACAAAAACACGAAAACATTAAAAATACTGAGAATTTAGTTAACTAAAATAACAACAATATTTAGGGACACAATCTGAAGCTACTGGATGATAATAATATCAATAATAACAAAAATAATAACAATAACAATGCTAACAATAATATTAATAATGGTAATAATAATAATAACAATACTATTATTATCATTACTATTTTTAATAACACTAATAATAATAATAATAACATTAATAATAATAATAATTTCAACAATAATAATAATGTCCCTGTCTTTCTAGAAGCCATGGGCGTTCTTTGCCCTACATCCAGTCTCCAGGTTACAGAACTCCCAGGTGGGAGATTGTGTTTCTGTATTTCCACTCGACTCTGAGAGCCTGTTTCTTTATCTCCCTTTCTCCTTCAGCCCTTCATCCCTTCATCCCTTCATCTGACCCCCCCCCCTCCACCAATACCCTGAGAGGACAGGAAGGAAGGTTTAAATTAAAAGGAGATTTGATGCTTATCATATTATTCAATCAGTCGGTGAAAATGTCAATTTGCTTTGTGTGCGAGTCGCTGTGTGTGCGAGCAGTGAGTCCCCCCCCCCCCCCATCACCATGGTAACCCCCTGACTCCAGCAGAACACAGACATATTTCTCTCCCCATCCCCCACTCCGTCCCTCGCTTTCTCTCCGGTGCCACTCCCTGCTTCTCCTCGATTCACCTCAGACACACACACACACACACACGCACACACACACAGACACCAACGCACACACACATGCACACAAACAAAACACGCACACCCACACGCACATGCACATGAACACACACAGACACACACACACACACACACGCACACACACAGACACCAACGCACACACACATGCACACAAACATAACACGCACACCCACACGCACATGCACATGAACACACACAGACACACATACACACACACACGCACCAACGCACACACACATGCACACAAACACAACACGCACACCCACACGCACATGCACATGAACACACACAGACACACATACACACACACACACACCAACGCACACACACATGCACACAAACACAACACGCACACCCACATGCACATGAACACACACAGACACACATACACACACACACACACCAACGCACACACACATGCACACAAACACAACACGCACACCCACACGCACACGCACATGAACACACACGGACACACACACGCACATGTACACATACACACCCACACAGACCAAAGGGTCAAAGAAGAGCAGACAAAGTTGAGAAAAGAAACAAAAGACGATAAAGAAAAGTTGCTGAAACATTGAACGTCGACAAGCTCATCGATTCATCTCTGAGTGCACAGAAATTTAAAAATATTGATCACATTCATTGCAGATGAAACAAGAAACAAGAAACAAGAAACACAAGAAACAAGAAACACAAGAAACACAAGAAACACAATAAACAAGAAACAAGAAACAAGAAACACAAGAAACAAGAAACAAGAAACACAAGAAACAAGAAACAAGAAACACAAGAAACAAGAAACAAGAAACACAAGAAACAAGAAACAAGAAACACGAAACACGAAACACGAAACACAAGAAACAAGAAACACAAGAAACAAGAAACAAGAAACAAGAAACACGAAACACAAGAAACAAGAAACAAGAAACACAAGAAACAAGAAACACAAGAAACAAGAAACAAGAAACACGAAACACGAAACACGAAACACAAGAAACAAGAAACACAAGAAACAAGAAACAAGAAACACGAAACACGAAACACAAGAAACAAGAAACACAAGAAACAAGAAACAAGAAACACGAAACACGAAACACAAGAAACAAGAAACAAGAAACACGAAACACAAGAAACAAGAAACACAAGAAACAAGAAACACGAAACACAAGAAACAAGAAACGCAAGAAACAAGAAACAAGAAACACAAGAAACAAGAAACACAAGAAACAAGAAACACAAGAAACAAGAAACACAAGAAACAAGAAACACAAGAAACAAGAAACACAAGAAACAAGAAACACAAGAAACAAGAAACACAAGAAACAAGAAACAAGAAACACATGAAACAAGAAACAAGAAACAAGAAACGCAAGAAACAAGAAACACAAGAAACAAGAAACAAGAAACACAAGAAACAAGAAACAAGAAACAAGAAACAAGAAACAAGAAACACATGAAACAAGAAACAAGAAACAAGAAACAAGAAACGCAAGAAACAAGAAACACAAGAAACAAGAAACAAGAAACAAGAAACGCAAGAAACAAGAAACACAAGAAACACAAGAAACGCAAGAAACAAGAAACAAGAAACACAAGAAACAAGAAACAAGAAACACAAGAAACAAGAAACAAGAAACAAGAAACACAAGAAACAAGAAACACAAGAAACAAGAAACACAAGAAACAAGAAACACAAGAAACAAGAAACACAAGAAACAAGAAACAAGAAACAAGAAACGCAAGAAACAAGAAACACAAGAAACAAGAAACACAAGAAACAAGAAACAAGAAACAAGAAACAAGAAACACATGAAACAAGAAACACAAGAAACAAGAAACACACGAAACAAGAAACACAAGAAACAAGAAACACACGAAACAAGAAACACAAGAAACAAGAAACAAGAAACAAGAAACGCAAGAAACAAGAAACACAAGAAACACAAGAAACAAGAAACAAGAAACAAGAAACAAGAAACAAGAAACACATGAAACAAGAAACAAGAAACAAGAAACAAGAAACGCAAGAAACAAGAAACACAAGAAACAAGAAACAAGAAACAAGAAACGCAAGAAACAAGAAACACAAGAAACACAAGAAACGCAAGAAACAAGAAACAAGAAACACAAGAAACAAGAAACAAGAAACACAAGAAACAAGAAACACAAGAAACAAGAAACACAAGAAACAAGAAACACAAGAAACAAGAAACACAAGAAACAAGAAACACAAGAAACAAGAAACAAGAAACAAGAAACAAGAAACACAAGAAACAAGAAACACAAGAAACAAGAAACAAGAAACAAGAAACACAAGAAACAAGAAACACAAGAAACAAGAAACACAAGAAACAAGAAACAAGAAACAAGAAACAAGAAACAAGAAACAAGAAACACGAAACACAAGAAACAAGAAACAGAAGAAACAAGAAACAAGAAACACAAGAAACACAAGAAACAAGAAACAGAAGAAACATGAAACAAGAAACAAGAAACACAAGAAACAAGAAACAAGAAACACAAGAAACACAAGAAACAAGAAACAAGAAACGCAAGAAACAAGAAACACAAGAAACAAGAAACAATAAACAAGAAAGACAAGAAACAAGAAACAAGAAACACGAAACACAAGAAACAAGAAACAAGAAACACAAGAAACAAGAAACGCAAGAAACAAGAAACACAAGAAACAAGAAACACAAAACACAAGAAACACAAAACAAGAAACACAAGAAACAAGAAACACAAGAAACAAGAAACAAGAAACAAGAAACACAAAACACAAGAAACAATAAACAAGAAACGCAAGAAACAAGAAACAATAAACAAGAAAGACAAGAAACAAGAAACAAGAAACAAGAAACACGAAACACAAGAAACAAGAAACAAGAAACACAAGAAACAAGAAACGCAAGAAACAAGAAACACAAGAAACAAGAAACACAAAACACAAGAAACACAAAACAAGAAACACAAAACAAGAAACACAAGAAACAAGAAACACAAAACACAAGAAACAAGAAACAAGAAACAAGAAACGCAAGAAACAAGAAACACAAGAAACAAGAAACAAGAAACAATAAACAAGAAACACAAGAAACAAGAAACAAGAAACACAAGAAACAAGAAACACAAGAAACAAGAAACACAAGAAACAAGAAACACAATAAACAAGAAACCAGAAACACAAGAAACAAGAAACAAGAAACACAATAAACAAGAAACAAGAAACACAATAAACAAAAAACAAGAAACAAGAAACACAATAAACAAGAAACAAGAAACAAGAAACACAATAAACAAGAAACAAGAAACACAAAACACAAGAAACAAGAAACAAGAAACACAATAAACAAGAAACACAAGAAACAAGAAACACAATAAACAAGAAACAAGAAACACAATAAACAAGAAACAAGAAACAAGAAAGACAAGAAACAAGAAACAAGAAACACGAAACACAAGAAACAAGAAACAAGAAACACAATAAACAAGAAACAAGAAACACGAAACACAAGAAACAAGAAACAAGAAACACAAGAAACAAGAAACGCAAGAAACAAGAAACACAAAACACAAGAAACACAAAACAAGAAACACAAGAAACAAGAAACACAAGAAACAAGAAACAAGAAACACAAAACACAAGAAACACAAGAAACAAGAAACAAGAAACACAAAACACAAGAAACACAAGAAACAAGAAACAAGAAACGCAAGAAACAAGAAACAATAAACAAGAAAGACAAGAAACAAGAAACAAGAAACAAGAAACAAGAAACGCAAGAAACAAGAAACACAAGAAACAAGAAACACAAAACACAAGAAACACAAAACAAGAAACACAAGAAACAAGAAACAAGAAACACAAAACACAAGAAACACAAGAAACAAGAAACAAGAAACAATAAACAAGAAACACAAGAAACAAGAAACACAAGAAACAAGAAACACAAGAAACAAGAAACACAATAAACAAGAAACACAAGAAACAATAAACAATAAACAAGAAACAAGAAACACAATAAACAAGAAACCAGAAACACAAGAAACAAGAAACAAGAAACAAGAAACACAATAAACAAGAAACACAATAAACAAGAAACAAAAAACACAATAAACAAGAAACAAGAAACAAGAAACACAATAAACAAGAAACACAAAACACAAGAAACAAGAAACAAGAAACACAATAAACAAGAAACACAAGAAACAAGAAACACAATAAACAAGAAACACAATAAACAAGAAACAAGAAACACAAGAAACAAGAAACACAAGAAACAAGAAACACAAGGAACAAGAAACAAGAAACACAAGAAACAAGAAACACGAAACACGAAACACATGAAACAAGAAACACAAGAAACAAGAAACACAAGAAACAAGAAACAAGAAACAAGAAACACAAGAAACAAGAAACACGAAACACGAAACACATGAAACAAGAAACACAAGAAACAAGAAACACAAGAAACAAGAAACACAAGAAACAAGAAACAAGAAACAAGACACAAGAAACAAGAAACACGAAACACATGAAACAAGAAACACAAGAAACAAGAAACACAAGAAACACATGAAACAAGAAACACAAGAAACAAGAAACACAAGAAACAAGAAACAAGAAACACAAGAAACAAGAAACACGAAACACGAAACACATGAAACAAGAAACACAAGAAACAAGAAACACAAGAAACACATGAAACAAGAAACACAAGAAACAAGAAACACAAGAAACAAGAAACAAGAAACAAGAAACACAAGAAACAAGAAACACGAAACACATGAAACAAGAAACACAAGAAACAAGAAACACAAGAAACACAAGAAACAAGAAACAAGAAACACGAAACAAGAAACACGAAACAAGAAACACAAGAAAAAAGAAACACAAGAAACAAGAAACACAAGAAACAAGAAACACAAGAAACAAGAAACACAAGAAACAAGAAACAAGAAACAAGAAACAAGAAACACGAAACAAGAAACACAAGAAAAAAGAAACACAAGAAACAAGAAACACAAGAAACAAGAAACCCAAGAAACAAGAAACAAGAAACAAGAAACACAAGAAACAAGTGTGGCATCACATGGGGACAGGTAGTGGAGGGGCGCTACAAAATGGCCACCAGTGCAAGAACTACATCTCCCAGCCTGCCTCACCGCTCACCCAGCTGCAGCTGCTTAAGGCACCTGATTGAGGCAGGGCTGGGAGACTTAAGGGAGAGCACCTGGGAAAGAGAGGGGACACAAGCGGAAGGTGAACCCACAAGCACCTGGAAGAGGACCTCGTAGCCTGGAGTCACCAGTGTTGAGTTTTGTTTGGTTAATTAACCACTTTCTCATCCGGGATGTTTTGTGTTGTCTAACTAGACCCTTTTTTGATACTTTGTTGTTTGGACGTTACCTTGCTGGTGGGATGGGAAATAAACTTTTACTTTGTGTTAAATACCCTCGGACGTGCCTGTGTCCAGCTCTCTTTTTGCACCGCCCCAGACACTACAGGTGGTGGAGAATGCGGGCACATCTCCTGGCAGTGTGAAAGGCTAGACGAGCCCATGCCCACAGCGGAATCCGCCAGCGGCCCCCATGTCCACTTTGCTGCCCTCCTGGGCGAAAGTAGGGACCGGCGACCAACGTGCCCCGTAAAGGTGAATCGACGGGACCTAGAAGCCTTGCTCGATTCAGGAAGTGCCCGGACCCTAGTCCAGGAGGCAGTTTTGGAGGCATCGTCCCCGGCTCAAGGCGATACAACTAAGGGCACCTTTCAGGTCGAGGTGGGAGTAATCCGGGACCTCCCAGTCCTGATCGGGCGTGACTTCCCAGCTTTCCGGATGCTGTGGAGGGAAGCCCTAAAGAAGCTTAGTTGGGAGACCCACAAATGTAAGTCGAACCATCCACAATTGAGTAAAACCTGGGTTAACGTTGCCAAACCATGCTTGTCCCCTCTAGTGTCAGTCCAAGCATTAGCAGAAGCTTCTAGTGGAGCTGAGTCTGATGACTCTGAGCCCCAACCTGGGCCAAGTGAGGAGGACACTGATGGCCCTCGAGAAACACTGCCCCTTAAAGGTCAGTATGGAACAGCACAGTTGCAGGACCTGACTCTGGGAAATGCCTTAAGAAACGTCCAGGTCCTAGAGGGAACGTTGGTGGGAACCCGGTTGACCCCTTCCTACCCTCATTTTTCAGTGAAAAATGGCCTCTTGTATCAGGTAACAAGAAGTAAGGACCAAATCGTTGAGCAACTACTTGTGCCCCGGCCTCACCGCTCCACAGTTCTGCAGTTGGCCCACACTCACTTGCTGGGAGCGCACTTGGGCGTAGAGAAGACTAAAGAGAGGGTGTTACAGAGGTTTTTTTGGCCCGGAGTCCACAAGGAGATAGAGAACTACTGCCGCAGCTGCCCAGATTGTCAGGTCACCGCTCCGAAACCGACTTACCGGAACCCCCTTATCCCTTTGCCTATTATAGAAACCCCCTTTGAACGAGTAGGCATGGATATTGTGGGTCCCCTGCCCAAAAGTGCCCGGGGGCACCAGTACATCTTGGTCATAGTGGACTACGCCACCCGTTATCCGGAAGCCGTCCCTTTAAGAAAGGCCAATGCTAAACAAATAGCAAAAGAACTGTTCCTCTTCAGCAGCCGCGTGGGGATTCCAAAGGAGATTCTTACCGACCAGGGGACCCCCTTTATGTCGAGGGTCACCAAGGAGTTGTGTGCGCTGTTACACGTGAAACAGGTGAGAACCTCGGTCTACCACCCCCAGACAGATGGGCTAGTGGAGAGGTTCAACAAGACCCTCAAAGCCATGCTGAGGAAGGCCATCGACAAAGACGGAAGAAACTGGGACCAGCTGTTACCCTACCTTCTGTTTGCGGTAAGAGAGGTGCCTCAGGCTTCCACTGGCTTCTCACCCTTTGACCTGTTGTATTCTAACAAACGCAGGGGCCTTCTGGACATCGCCAAGGAGACGTGGGAGGAGCAACCCTGTCCCCATCGTACCATGATTGAACACGTGGGGGCGATGCGGGACCGGATGGCAGCTGTGTTCCCCATCGTGAAGGAACACATGGAGAAGGCTCAGAGGGATCAAAGGGCCGCCTATAACCGAGCAGCACAACCCAGGGAATTCAACCCTGGAGACAGAGTCCTAGTTCTTGTCCCCACTGTGGAATGTAAGTTCTTGGCTACTTGGCAGGGGCCCTTTGAAGTAATTGAAAAGGTTGGGGAAGTCAATTACAAAGTACGACAACCAGGGAAGAGGAAAGGTGAGCAAATCTACCATATTAACCTCCTAAAGAAATGGCATGATCGAGAGGTGTTGTTCAATTGCCTTCCCCCCAGAGAGTCGAGAGAACCCGCCCGGGACGAGGTGCAGTTGGGCCCGGACCTCTCTCCTCACCAGCGGCAGCAGGCAAAGGAGCTTGTAGAAGGAAATCAGGAGGTATTTTCATCCCTCCCAGGCTGCACCACCTGGTGGAACATGAAGTACGCACCCAGTCGGGAAAAACGGTGAACCAAAAGCCATATCGGGTGCCGGAGGCCCGCAAGAAGCTGATTAACGAGGAGGTAAGGAAGATGCTGGCGTTGAACATGATTGAGGAATCCAAGAGTGCCTGGTCAAGCCCCATCGTCCTGGCTGACAAACCGGATGGAACAGCACTGTTCTGTAATGATTTCAGAAAAGTAAATGACATTTCTGAATTTGATGCATATCCCATGCCTCGTGTCGATGAGCTAATTGAAAGCCTGGGCCAGGCACGTTTCCTAACCACCCTGGATCTCACCAAAGGTTATTGGCAGGTTCCATTGTCTCCAGGGTCGAAGGAGAAGACAGCCTTTGCCACCCCGGGAGGCCTCTGGCAGTACCGGATGATGCCTTTTGGCCTGTTTGGAGCCCCCGCCACCTTCCAGCGCCTGATGGACCAAGTACTGAAACCCCATCGAGAATATGCAGCGGCCTATCTGGATGATGTGGTAATTCAGAGCCCAGACTGGGAGAGCCACCTACCACGGGTTCAGAAGGTCCTCGACTCTCTCCGACAGGCAGGCTTGACCGCAAACCCCAAAAAGTGTAGGCTGGCGTTTGGGGAGACCAACTACTTGGGGTACACCATCGGGCAGGGCCTTGTGAAACCCCAGGAGGTGAAACTCGCTGCCATCCAAGACTGGCCAAAACCGTTGACCAAAAAACAGGTCAGATCCTTCTTGGGCCTGGCCAATTATTACAGACTTTTTATCCCTGATTTCTCTGTGATAGCGGCCCCTCTCACCGAACTGACGACCAAGAAACATTCCCGTATGGTGACATGGTGCCCGGCGGCAGAAGAGGCCTTTACCAACCTGAAGAGGGCCTTGTGTTCGAAACCAGTCCTGATGGCCCCCGACTTTAGCAAGGAGTTCGTGGTCCAGGCAGATGCTTCTGAGATGGGCCTGGGTGCTGTCTTAGCCCAGATGAAGGAAGGTGAGGAACACCCCATTCTGTATTTGAGCCGGAAGTTGCTGCCAAGGGAGAAGAACTATGCCACAGTGGAGAAAGAGTGCCTAGTGTTGAAATGGGCCCTGGAAACCCTCAAATATTACCTGCTTGGAAGGAGGTTCACTCTGGTAACAGATCATTCACCTTTGCAATGGATGGCAAAAAATAAGGAAACAAACAGCAGGGTAACTAGGTGGTTTTTAAGCCTCCAGCCGTTTAACTTCTCTGTCATTCACAGGCCAGGGCGACGCCATGGCAACGCAGATGCCCTGTCCCGCCGTGATGCCTTCTGGTGCTCATTCACCCTGCCGAGGACGTCAGGCCCGGGGAGAGGGATATGTGGCATCACAAGGGGACAGGTAGTGGAGGGGCGATACAAAATGGCCACCAGTGCAAGAACTACATCTCCCAGCCTGCCTCACCGCTCACCCAGCTGCAGCTGCTTAAGGCACCTGATTGAGGCAGGGCTGGGAGACTTAAGAGAGAGCACGATAAAGAAGAGGACCTCGTAGCCTGGATTCACCAGTGTTGAGTTTTGTTTGGTTAATTAACCACTTTCTCCTCCGGGATGTTTTATGTTTTCTAACTGGACCCTTTTTTGATACTTTGTTGTTTGGACGTTACCTTGCTGGTGGGATGGGAAATAAACCTTTACTTTGTGTTAAATACCCTCGGACGTGCCTGTGTCCAGCTCTCTTTTTGCACCGCCCCAGGCTAGCCTGTCCTAGCAACAGCCCGTGACACTACACAAGAAACACAAGAGGGGGTCGTGGGGGTCAGATTTGTCAGCTGATAAAAAAACTGGTGGTTAACCTCATGAATGGATTCTCGTCACCGTTTATCAACACACAAGTCACATATTTGCAGGAGAGAGAGAGTGTGTGTGTGTGTGTGTGTGTGTGTGTGAGAGAGAGAGAGAGAGAGAGTGTGTGTGTGTGCTCACTGTACATACTGAAACCACTGAAGTTAGATTATCTGTTTCTGAGGGGCTGTTAAAACCCTCCTACAGGCTCTAATCCTAGCTAATGGGTGCACCCCCCCACACACGCCCCCCGTCACCCTGGCCATACACACACACAGGAAGAGAAGCATGAAGATACGAGGAAGAGGAGCTGAGAGGAAACAGAGTGAAGGACATTCCTCTCATTTCTCAACAAAGACTTCATTCTGTGGAGAAGAAATGTCAAAAAGGAGGGAAGACACCAGAAAACAGAGGAGGGGTGGATCATAAGGGAGGCAGAGGGAGAGAGAGAGGGATGAAGACGGATGATAAAAAGCATAAAGAGGACTTACAGAGGAAGCAAGAGACGGAACTGAAAGAGTCAGATCTCATTCTGTGACCTTTGACCTCTGACCCTCTGACTCGGAGGAGGAGGAGGCTCAGAGCTCCTCCACTGTCCTCCAGGGACTTGTATTGACTTTATGGACCTGAAACTGGACCTGATCCCTGATCACCCCCTCACCCCCCCCCCCCCCCCCCCCCCCCACACACACACACACGCCAGCTCCCATGTAGCTGTCGGAGGTCCGGCGGGAGGCGACGTGGTCTCCAGGAGGTTTCTCTTTATAGCTTTGCTGAGGCACTGGGAGGGGTCACCAGTCAGGCCCCCAGTTACATAGGGGGCACCAGTCAGGCCCCCAGTTACATAGGGGGCACCAGTCAGGCCCCCAGTTACATAGGGGGCACCTGCCTGCAGGACTACGATCTAAAACCTCGCCCTGGAGAATGAGTTCAGATCCACGTGAGACAGCTTCCAGAAGTCCACTTACTGGGATTCAATGACACAACGAAACCTCTTCAAACCAGACGGAACCACATGATAAATAGAAACATATTGAAACATATGATGAATAGAAACATATTAAAACATATGATGAATAGAAACATATTGAAACATATGATGAATAGAAACATATTGAAACATGATGAATAGAAACATGATGAATAGAAACATATTGAAACATATGATGAATAGAAACATATTGAAACATGAATAGAAACATATTGAAACATGAATAGAAACATATTGAAACATGTGATGAATAGAAACATATTGAAACATGTGATTAATAGAAACATATTGAAACATGAATAGAAACATATTGAAACATGTGATGAATAGAAACATATTGAAACATGTGATTAATAGAAACATATTGAAACATGAATAGAAACATATTGAAACATGAATAGAAACATAAATAGAAACATATTGAAACATGTGATGAATAGAAACATATTGAAACATGAATAGAAACATATTGAAACATGAATAGAAACATATTGAAACATGTGATGAATAGAAACACATTGAAACATGTGATGAATAGAAACATATTGAAACATGAATAGAAACATATTGAAACATATGATGAATAGAAACATATTGAAACATATGATAAATAGAAACATATGATGAATAGAAACATATTGAAACATATGAATAGAAACATATTGAAACACATGATAAATAGAAACATATTGAAGCATATGATTGATCCATAAATAGAGGTCCATTGTTTAACAGACAGCTGGTGTTTCAGTCGGATGTTGTGAAGCAGAAACGTGTGAGAATAAAATATCTCACCAGATGGTTTCACTTCATTTGACTAATGCCAAGAGGAAGAGGAGGAGGAGGAAGGGGAGGAGGAAGAGGAAGAGGAAGAGGAGGAAGAGGAGGAGGAGGGAGGGGAGGAGGAAGAGGAAGAGCAGGAAGAGGAAGAGGAGGAGGAGGAAGGGGAGGAGGAAGAGGTGGAGGAAGAGGAAGAGGAAGAGGAGGTAGAGGAGGAGGAGGAGGAGGAGGAGGTGATTAAAAAGTTCCTAATATTAATAGCAACAACATAATAACAATAATATACTATAATCTATATAATATAATCATGGCAGATTGATGACATCACAGGTGACGGAGAGGAAGTCGCTGCTGAACTCCTCAAGCAGTTTAGATCATAACAATAATGCATTTAGTTTATGAAGCACTCCATTCAGACAGCGACGGGTTGAAGAATTCAAAAAGAAAGGAAGAAATCTCCACTGAGTTTCAGCTGGCTGAAGCAGTCGTGAATAATTGACCATAATGTGGAGCTGCGTGTCATTATAATATATATATATATATATATATATATATATATATATATATATATATTCATATTAATAACACTGTGAATGAAAGCTGCTGGAGACGAATTATGAGCTATTAAAGAAGCTGAATCCAGTCAGGATGACACGGAGAATGCCAGACATGAGCTCAGACTGCCTCAGCATTATGTAAGAACACACACACACACACAGGCACACACACGCACACGCACGCACACAGGCACACACGTACACACACAGGCACACACGCACACCGTACACACACGCACACACACCGGCACACACGTACACACACACACAAACACACACACGCATAAGCAGCATGGGGGATGCCATTGTTTTCATCTTACCTCTGCAGGTGTGGCGTCTTTCTGCTGCTCTTTTATCTGCTAGTTGTTGTTGTTGTTCTTCTTCTTCTTTTCTTCTTCTGTGTCTTTTTTGGGGTCTCCTGTGGTGTCTTTATTTCCTTGTCTTACACTGATGCTGCAGTGGTCCACAGAACACGCCCTACTGAGCGCTGCCTCTCCTCCCTCCTCCCTCCTCCCTCCTCCCTCCTCCCTCCTCCCTCCTCCCTCCTGCTCTCGGATTGGCTGCCTCGCAGGGATGACATCAGCCTCTCTCATTGCAGCCTCTCTCTCTCTCTCTCTCTCTCTCTCTCTCTCTCTCTATTCCCTTGGTACTTCCTGCCCCTCCCTTACCCCCCCCCTGCTCTGGTTTCCTTACAGAGAATAATTATGAATAAAACTATTTTGTAAAAATTATCACGTTTAATACATAACAACACAATATGTTGGACTTCAAAATGAAATGTCTTCTGTCAGTTAGGATTATAAATTAAACACAATAGAAATCTGCATTGTTTGTTTGCTTAAAATGAATATTAAATGTAACTTTCATTCAAGGTGAAACAGTCTAAAAGCAACATTATTGTTCTGCTCATTACAGAATAATTGGAAAGAGTGTCAATATTTCCATTTCTGAATTTGTTTTGTGAAAGAATGGCAAAGGATGCTTTAGGGTGGGGCTACAAGGTGATTGACAGATCCACACCAGAGACATACACAGCGTTTCTACGTCCCTCCCCCTCAGTCCATATATGGTCACTTCCTGTTCACTGGTTGCAAAAGAAAACCAACGGGTGAGTTGGACGGGAAAAGATTAGTAAAACATTACATTTGAAAGAAGTTTAATTTAAGGTGGAGAATTAAAGTCAACGTTGACTTGTGGTTTAACGTATCTGACGTAGTATCTTCTGCAGTATTTCATGATCCGTCCAACACGTGTTTGTGATGCGTCAAAAACAAACGTTAGAATCATGGTTACGATGCATGTAAGCGTGTAATGTTACGCAACACACAGGACACAGGGAATTTCAAAATATAAAATCAAGATCGTGACAATAAGAAATGGACGTCGTCATGGTGACATCACCCGTCGGTTTGTGGGTGTTGAAGCCTCGAGTTCGACTATTTCACTGATGCCATCTTGGTTTTTTGCAACCAGTGAAAAATCAGCAGTGTTAATTCAACACTTTGAAAGTGTCTGTATTGGTCCACCCTAAAACTACACTCAATGTTCAACACAGGCCAGTGTTGAATGTACACAACACTAGTGTGTCACAATGTAACACTATCTGTGTATTCTGTGTTAACACCGACTAGCGCTGCGTAACACTATAGAGGATTTAAAAGGAAACTCTATTTGACTCTTGTAGAGTTGATTTATATATTTAAACACTGTGGATCAACACTGTAGAGTTGTTGCAGAATATGACATTTGACTCCCTGTATTAACACCAACAACAATAATAATAACAATAACTCTCTGTTGATTAACACTAAACCTGAGTTGGAATAACTCGATTTTAACACTCAACCTTAACAATGAAAATCCAACACTTTTGATTTTGTATCTGGACTGAGGAGGAGTGACAGAGACGCTGTATACATCTCTGGTATTGACCTGTCAATCACCTCTTAGCCCCGCCCTAAAGCATCCCCTGCTTTATGGTCTGTTTGACTCTAAATGACCATAATTTACTAAATGAACATCATTCTGTATTGAAGAAGACTTGAAACTAGAGATTGAGACCAAAAACTAATGTTTACAATGTTTACTGAGGGAATAAATCAAGAGAAGTAGAGTCATTTATATAGACTTCTATACAACCAGAGGAGTCGCCCCCTGGTGGTCAGGAGAGAGAATGCAGCTTTAACACATGTAGCATAGACTTCTATACAACCAGAGGAGTCGCCCCCTGGTGGTCAGGAGAGAGAATGCAGCTGTAACACATGAAGAATAGACTTCTATACAACCAGAGGAGTCGCCCCCTGGTGGTCAGGAGAGAGAATGCAGCTTTAACACATGTAGCATAGACTTCTATACAACCAGAGGAGTCGCCCCCTGGTGGTCAGAAGAGAGAATGCAGCTTTAACACATGAAGCATAGACTTCTATACAACCAGAGGAGTCGCCACCCTGGTGGTCAGAAGAGAGAATGCAGCCTTAAGACTCTTCCTCCTTGCTCTTGTACAGCTAATGAACTCAGATGAGCTCCTTCCCGACTGTAAAGTGCAGCAGCCCACATCAATCTGCTTCACCCTTTATCTGCATGCTTTTCCCGTTTGGCTCCTCCCCCTCCTCTTTCAGGGCAGGCAGCCAAAACACCCACGCTCATCCTCCTGTGTGTGTGTGTGTGCGTGCGTGCGTGCGTGCGTGCGTGTGCGAATGTGTGTGTGTGTGAGAATGTGTGTGTATGTGTGAGTCTCTGTGTGTGTGTGTGAGAGTGTGTTTGTGTGTGTGTGTGGACATCTCTCCTCTCAGATGTCCTTGTCTCATGTCTGGCATTGTCTGGGACATGTCATCAAACACACACACACACACACACACACACACACACACAGAGAGACTCACAAATGCAAACATCAAGCTTCACAAATGCACACAGAACAATTCACAGATATGTTCCAATGCACATAAATAAATTATGATTTATATAATTATAAAAGAAAAATCACAAATACATTTCTATGTGGATTCTTCTATTTGTTCGTGTATCACTCCTCGTGTGTGTGTTATGAGACTCCCGCTGGTGGCTGGATTCACAAATGTGTTTTTTCAACATGGACCTATAAGTATATACTGTATAAGTATCAGATGCCCTCATTTTCAAGCAATCAAGTACAATTTCTTCAATAACGTTAAACTACAAAGTGCTATCCGTAAGAGACATTTAAGTGCTACTATGGCTCTACCCTTCCCTATTCGAGGTATAGTCGAAAACAATGTGTTTTTAGTTTGCGACGGAAGATGTAGAGACTTCCTGCTGTCCTGATGTCAATGGGGAGCTCGTTCCACCAATGAGGAGCCAGCACAGCAAACAGTCGTGACTTTGTTGAGTGTTTAGCTCGAAGTGAAGGAGCTACAAGCTGATTGGCAGAAGCCGAGCAAAGTGAACGGGCTGGGGTGTGAGGTTAGACCATGTCCTGGGTGTGAGGTTAGACCATGTCCTGGGTGTGAGGTTAGACCATGTCCTGGTGTGAGGTTAGACCATGTCCTGGTGTGAGGTTAGACCATGTCCTGGGTGTGAGGTTAGACCATGAGCTGGATGTGAGGTTAGACCATGTCCTGGGTGTGAGGTTAGACCATGAGCTGGATGTGAGGTTAGACCATGTCCTGGGTGTGAGGTTAGACCATGAGCTGGATGTGAGGTTAGACCATGTCCTGGGTGTGAGGTTGTAGCGATCTGTAATCTCTACCTCACGACCTATCCTGTTCAACCTTTTTCTAGACCGGGAAACCATCCTACTGCCAACACCCTGACCCACGCTGGGATATATTCCTTAAAAACAGAAAATTCCTCAGGCCAGCTGCACTCTCTCATGTCCACTCCTGCATACCGTACCACTACAGTTGATGGTGCCTTTGAGACTAGGCCCATGGGAAGGTAGCGCTATTGTGGACACAGGTTCCTCGTTCACTCTGTTGAATCAGAACCTGTGGATAGCAATTAAGGATACATGGAACCAACACTTAATTCCTTGGACTAAAGTTCCCATATACCTGGCGGATGGAGAAGCAGAACGACCCTTAGGTCAGAGTGAGGTGGAGTACACTCTACATGGGAAGACATGGGAGCAAACAACTGCTGTACTGTCCTCTGAAACATTGGCATTTCCATGTGTGCTGGGTCTGGATTTCCTTTTTCAGAGTGGTATGCAACTGGATATTGCTAATAAGGCATATTGGTTTAGAACCAATGAACGAGAAAAATTCCATTTGGGGGGAGCCAAGATTTTCACTACCCTGGATCTCAACTCCAGATACTGGCAGGTCAAGATGGATTTGGAAAGTAGGCAAAAGACTGCCTTTGTCTGTGGTATGGGCTTGTACCAGTTCAAAGTCATGCCCTTTGGATTAAAAAACGCCCCGGCAATCTTTCAGCGGTTAATGGAGGTGGCACTAGGAGAACTCAGAGGAAGGATCTGTTTCGTATACCTTAATGACATAATTTATTCACAAGACCCCCACCACCATTTTCATGACATCCAAGCAGTCTTGGATAAACTCAGACAAGCAAAGCTCACTGTGAACATGAAGAAGAGTCACTTCTTTCGTGAATCCCTCAAATTCCTCAGGCACATGGTGTCTGCGGCTGGTGTTCAGGTGGACCCGGAGAAGACCAAGGCAGTGGAGGAGTATCCGGTGCCGAACAACTTGAAATCTCTGCAGAGATTTTTGGGCATGGCAGTGTGGTACCACCGGTTTGTACCAGAGCCACTTAACGCCCTTAAAAGGAAAGATGCAAAGTTCAGGTGGACCACTGAATGCCAAAATGCTTTTGAAATCCTCAAGGGACGTCTTGTGACTACTCCTGTGCTCGGTCATCCAAACTTCACCCTACCTTTTGTGGTCTATACCGATGCCTGTGAAGTTGGGCTTGTAGCGGTGCTGGTACAACAAACAGGAATGGGAACGGAGGAAGTGCTAGCTTTCGCAAGTAGGAGCCTGAACAAGGCCGAGAGAAATTATTCCACTACCGAACTGGAGTGCCTGGCAGTGGTATAGGCTATCGAAAAGTGGAGATACTACCTTGAGGGAAGATTCTTCACTGTGGTAACCGACCACTCCTCACTTGTTTGGGTGTTCAAGACTCACAAACCCAACACCAGACTGATCCGGTGGGCTCTACGTTTACAGGAATTCACATTTGCAGTAGAATACAGGAAAGGCAAATACAACACGGTTGCTGATGCTTTGTCCCGAGCGCCAGGCGAGAGTAGTGGACTTTCCCAGCCTATTTGTGCCATGATGATGTCTGGTACATCAAACCCCATAAAAGATATTCTGATCTCAGGTGAGGTCATATGGAAAGCACAGCAAGAGGACCTGCATATCCAGGAACTGTACCAGTCGATCCAAGAGAAAGGTGAAGTGATTGTAAGTGCCTACACCAAATTCGTTATCTTGGAGGACATGGTATATAGAGTCGTCAAAATGGCCCATAAAACCATCTACCAGTTGTACATCCCTGAGCCTTGCCGGCATCAACTCCTACACAGCTTCCATGACAATCCTCTGTCTGGGCACCTGGGTCGGTACAAAACTTACAATAGAATGCGGTCAGTGTTGTACTGGCCAAGACTGAGTTTGGAGGTCAGGGAATATGTCAGAAGGTGTCAAGTGTGTCAAGCCTACAAACCCGAAAGCAGGAAAAAAGCAAGAATGCTTCAACAGACCATTACTCAACGATCCTGGGAGATGCTTGGAGTAGATCTGATGGGCCCATTTCCAAGGAGTTCACAGAGGAACCTGTACCTACTGGTTTTTGTGGACTACTATTCCAGATGGGTTGAGCTTTTTCCCCTGAGAAAAGCTACAGCTGAGTTGGTGTCAAAAACCCTCTGCCAAGAAATACTAAACCGATGGGGAGTGCCAGACTACATCCTTTCGGACCAAGGACCCCAGTTTGTGTCCAATATCTTTGCGGATACCTGCAACAATTGGAACCTAAGGCACAAAATGACCACCGCATATCATCCACAAACCAATCTGACAGAAAGAATAAACCGGACCCTCAAAACCATGATTGCATCATTTGTGGGAAGGAATCATAAAAAATGGGACGAACATCTACCAGAATTCCGATTTGCCCTAAATTCGGCGGATCACGAGTCCACTGGAGTGACTCCGGCCGAGCTAAACTTGTCCAGACCGCTGTGAGGACCGCTAGAGGCTATGTTGTTACCACGATTAAATTCCCCAGACTCGCCCCCTTATCGTAAAATAGCTCAGCTTCGGGAAATGCAGGAATTTGTGGAAACCAACTTGCACAAGGCACGACGCCGGCAGAAGAGGAATTATGATAAAAACAAACGGGAGTTGGAGTTGGAAGAAAAGGTGCGAGTCTGGCTTCGAGCTCATCCTCTCTCCAAGGCAGAGAGATCGTTTACCGCTAAACTTGCGCCAAAATGGCAAGGACCTTACAGGATTGTGGAGCAAAAGGGTCCGGTAAACTATGAAATTGTGCGGGAAGACACTGGAGAGGACCGCAAGACGGTTCATATCTCGAGGCTGAAACCTTGCTACCCCACAGCAGAGGAGGTAGAACAACGGCAACGGCTGAGAGAATTATTTGAAGAGGGGAGCGATGATGAGGAATTTAAAGGGTTTCCATCGACTGCACCCAAGCAAAGAATTGTACTCACTGAACTCCAACCGACCCAACAGGAGGAGAATAAAAAGAATCGAGGATTGTAAAGTGCACGCTACCGGGAGATCCGAGTGTCGTCAGGACATCCGGAGCATATTCAGACATCGCCGAAGGAGATGCTTCTTTAATGAAAACACGGACTGGATTACCGGGACCGGACTCACCTGACTGACCGACACTCTGGGAAACGTCGTGAGAGAACCTTCTGCTTTGGTTTCGGGATGTTGTGTTTCACCGTTTGGGAATTGGACTGAACTGAACTGCCGCAGACAGACTATGATTTGGGTTTGAGATTGAGTAAAAGAGAAATTCTGGAATGGACTTTGGATGGAATTGTGTGTTATTTCACTACGTGTATTGTTGTGCGTGTGGCCGATGCTAAATATTTTGCTTTTGGGAAATGTACCTTGGAGGGTTCAATAAGTGTGATTATTATCCTCTATACTTGAGCCCTGTGTGCGGTTGACTTTAAAGGACAAATAACAACTCCAACCCTGAAGAAACATTGTTAGGCACCGATCTAGCTGGCACCCAAAGCAACTGTCATTACCGTTAAGGTTAGAACATGAGCTGGGTGTGAGGTTAGACCATGTCCTGTGTGTGAGGTTAGACCATGTCCTGGGTGTGAGGTTAGACCATGTCCTGGGTGTAGGGTTAGACCATGTCCTGGGTGTAGGGTTAGACCAAGTGCAAGTGAGGGAACCTAAGTAGTGAGTGACTAAAGAGGGAATGAGTTGCAGGTGAGATGGGCGTGAGAACCAGGTGAAGGGAATGAAGGATGATCAGGTGTGAATGACCGGGTCTGAAATGACAAGAGAGTTAATAGACAAACAGATATAATGAAAACAACTATTAACAGAAAGAAGGTGTGGAGCTGAACTGTTACAGAATCCCCCCTCTAAGGGACGGCTCCCGACGTCCCAAAACAATTGCCACACCGGGTGGGCAGAGGGGATCTGGGGGAGGACTAATACTCCTCAGACATCTCCGCCCTCTCCTTATCGGCGGGTGAGTTCTCCAGATCAGAAGATGGCTCCTCATCCTCCCCGATGTCTGCTGCTGCTAATGGGAGAGAGGAAACAGCGTCTGGCTCGGTAGCCCTCTTGGGCCCAGAGCCCTTAGCGGGCTGATCAGGGTGGCTGCGGTGAAACTCTCTTATGAGAGGGGCATCCAGGATGTGTCGGGCCGGGACCCAGCATCTCCTCTGGACCGTAGCCCTCCCAGTCAACCAGGTATTGTAACCCTCTTCCACGACGGCGGGAATGAAGCAGGTGGCGCACCGTGTAGGTAAGACCTCCCTCGATGAACCGCGGTGGCGGTGGAAGCTGTACAGCAGGGGCCGAACTGGCTTTATCCTGGAGACGTGGAACGAGGGATGGACCCGCATGGTCCGGGGCAGTTTGAGCCTTACCGCTGCAGGATTTATGACCTTCAGGATCTCGAATGGTCCGATGAACCTGGGTGCCAACTTCTTCGCCTCCACTCGCAAGGGTAGGTCCCTGGTCGATAGCCACACCTTCTGGCCAACCTGGTAGATGGGGGCTTTGGAGCGGCGCCGGTTGACTGCTGCGGAGTAACGGTTGGCCGAGCTGAGGAGTGCAACCCTGGCCTTGGCCCAGGTACGGTGGCAGCGGCGGACGAAGGCCTGGACTGAGGGGCAGGAAACCTCCTTCTCCAGGGCAGAAAACAATGGGGGTTGAAACCCGTAGGCACACTGAAACGGGGACATTCCAGTGGCAGAGCTGGTCAGGGTGTTGTGGGCATACTCCACCCACAGGAGCTACTGGGACCAGGATGCTGGAGTCTCGGAGACCAAACACCGTAGAGCGGTCTCCATCTCCTGGTTCTTGCGCTCAGTCTGGCCGTTAGACTGGGGGTGGAATCCAGATGACAGGCTGGCTGTGGCCCCGATTAGTGTACAGAACTCCCTCCAGAATACGGACGTGAACTGAGGACCCCGGTCAGAGACTATGTCCGTGGGGAGGCCGTGAAGCCGGAAGACATGAAGCAGAACCAACTCTGCAGTCTCCTTAGCCGAGGGGAGTTTGGGCAAGGGCACAAAGTGGGCCATCTTGCTGAACCGATCAACCACTGTTAGGATGGTGGTGTGCTTGTTGGACAGTGGGAGGCCGCTAACAAAGTCCAGGGAGATGTGCGACCAGGGCCTATGGGGCACCGACAGTGGTTGCAGGAAACCAGTGGGAGCCTGATGGGATGGTTTGTGCTGGTTGCAGACAGGACAGGCGTTGACGAATTCCCGGGTGTCCTTTTACAGAGTGGCCCACCAGAACCTCTGCTGCAAAGCATCCCTAGTATGCTGGCTCCCAGGATGGCAAGTGAGTCTGGAGCTATGGGCCCACTGGAGGACCTCGGACCTCAGGGTCTGGGGAACGAACAGGCGGTCAGAGGGACAGGAACTCGGGCCGGGCTGGGACTCCAGGGCAGCCTTGACTCTTTCCTCTATCTCCCAGGTGATAGCGGCAACCAAGACTGGGGCAGGAAGGATATTGTCATTGCAAGGGGTGGAATCCCCCTTGTCCACAAACTGGCGGGACAGGGCGTCCGGCTTGACGTTATGAGTACCGGGCCTGTAACAGAGGGAAAGTTAAACCGGGTAAAAAACAGAGACCATCTGGCTTGCCCAGAGTTCAGTCTCTTGGCGGACTGCATATATTCAAGGTTCTTGTGATCAGTCCAACACAAAAATGGCAGACTGGTCCCCTCCAGCCAGTGGCGCCACTCCTCAAGGGCCAGCTTAACGGCAAGCAGCTCTCGGTTACCAACATCATAGTTCCTCAGCAGGTGAGAGCCGCCTAGAAAAGAAGGCACATGGGTGGAGCTTCTGGTCACTGGCAGCCCGCTGAGAAAGGATGGCCCCCACCCCTACCTCGGAGGCGTCCACCTCAACAACAAACTGTCTCTCTGGGTCGGGGACCTGAAGGATAGGGGCAGAGGTAAACCGGGCTTTAAGGGTCCGGAAGGCCTCCTCAGCCGAGGGTGACCACTGGAACTGCACCTTGGATGAGGTGAGGGCTGTGAGTGTGGCAGCCACAGTGCTGTAGCCACGAATAAATCTCCGATAGAAATTGGCAAACCCCAGGAATCGTTGTAGCTGCTTACGTGAGTCTGGAATGTGCCAACGTCACCGCTGACACCTTGGCAGGATCCATCTGCACGATCCCCTGTCCAACGATGTAACCCAGGAAGGGGACAGAAGAGGCGTGGAATTCACACTTCTCGGCCTTAACGAACAGAGAATTCCTCAGGAGACGTTGAAGGACGGCCTGGACATGGTGAATGTGCTCCTCTCGGGACCTCGAGAAAATAAGAATGTCGTCTAGGTAGACGAACACCTGCTTGTTTAACATGTCTCTCAGCACATCATTCACCAGGGCCTGGAAGACGGCTGGGGCATTGGTGAGACCGAAGGGCATGACAAGGTATTCATAATGCCCAGTGAGGGTGTTAAAAGCTGTCTTCCACTCATCCCCCTCTCGGATACGGACCAAGTGGTAGGCGTTACGCAGGTCTAGCTTTGTGAAGATGGTTGCCCCCCGGAGCAACTCAAAGGCAGAAGAGATGAGTGGGAGTGGGTAGCGGTTCTTGATCATGATGTCTTTGAGGCCCCTGTAGTCAATGCAAGGCCTAAGTGACTTGTCCTTCTTCCCAACAAAGAAGAACCCCGCACCGGCAGGTGAAGAAGAGGGACGGATGATCCCAGCAGCTAGAGAGGAACCGATGTACGTCTCCATGGCCTCTCTCTCAGGTGCAGATAAGGAATACAGGCGGCCCCCGGGTGGGGTAGTGCCTGGTTGCAGGTTAATGGCACAGTCGTAGGACCGATGTGGAGGCAGAGATGAGGCCCTGACCTTACTGAACACCTCCCGATAGTCATGGTATTCCGTAGGCACTCACTCCAAAGACCTCCCTGGCGACGATGCTCCCGCTCCTCCCGGGTGAGACTGGTGCGCCCTACTTCCATGGGTTCAACCTCCCCTGGTTGGGACCCCAAGGTGAAGCTGGTGGCTGCTGGAGAAGTTCGACGCTGGGTGAAAACACGACGATCTGTCTCCGCCTTGCGTCGCTCCTGTCGCCTTGCCTGGATGTGTCTGTCCACTCGGGAAGTCAATTCTACCAAGCCATCCAAGTTGGCAGACAAATCAAAAGAGATCAGTTCATCCTTAACATAATCCGCTAGTCCCGTCAAAAACACCTCACACTGGGCTGCCTCGTTCCAGTCGCTAAGGCGTGCCCTTGTGCGAAACTCTAGGGCATAATCCACAACTGTCCGGTCCCCGCGGAGCTTCGCACACCTTGCGAAGCTCCGCAGAAAACAGCAGGAAAGAACAACAAGCTGGCGTACGTCTCTCCCATTCAGCAGTACCCCAAAGTCACGCTCTGCCAGTCAGGTGGTTGACGGTGAAGGCCACCTTAGCCTCCTCTGTGGCGAAGGTATGGGACTGCAGAGAGAACAAAATGGAGCAGTTCGTAATGAATGGGTTGCAGCCCTCGGGTTCTCCCGCGTAGCGCTCCGGGGTTCCCACACGAGGCTCGTGTGTTGGAGCAGGCGGCAGAGAGGCAGGAGGCGGAGAGACAGGAGACGGCGCAGAGGCTACGAGCTGGGTCAGAGCAGTTGTCAGTTGAAGCATCTGGGTGGTCATCGCCTCCATAGCCCGCTCCTGGGCTGCTGTGGACTGCCGCGGCGAAGCGGACCATCTGCGCCTCGTGCTGCTGGAGGGCATCCTCGATCCTCTCGAACCGGCTTGCTGCAGAAGGGGGTGCTGGGTCCATGACTGGCCAGATTATAATGTCACGGATCGAAGACCAGGGACCCAAGCACAATGGACAAAACAGAGTAAGCAAATAATAATCCTTTACTGGAGTAACGGCAGGAACAGAACAGACAGAAACAGGGACACAGACTATGGACCGCTGGAGAACTTGGTCTCAAAACACAAGACAATCTGGCAGAGAACAAGTGAGGGAACCTAAGTAGTGAGTGACTAACGAGGGAATGGGTTGCAGGTGAGATGGGCGTGAGAACCAGGTGAAGGGAATGAAGGATGATCAGGTGTGAATGACCGGGTCTGAAATGACAAGAGAGTTAATAGACAAACAGATATAATGAAAACAACTATTAACAGAAAGAAGGTGTGGAGCTGAACTGTTACAATTTCTGCTTTATACTTGTTGTGGACATCCCATAAACGTCGGAACTTCAAACACGCTGGTGTTTGGGTTCATAACATTAAAATAATATATATACATATATATATATATATATACATATATATATATATATATATATACATATATATATATATATACATATACATATATATATATATATATATACATATATATATATATATATATATATATATATATATATATACATATATATATATCCTCAGACGACCTGGAGGAGGAGGAGCTGGTCTGGATCTAACATCGTCTTCACCTGAAGGCCAGAGGACAGAAGGACGGGATGTAAAGACCACGGTGTCGTGGAGCTGGACTCAGAAAACTCAAACGATTAACGGCAAAATCACGTAGCCATAAATATTACAGTGTGAAGAGGATGGACCTTCACGCCGTGATGTCAGGCCGTGACCTTCACGCCGTGATGTCAGGCCGTGACCTTCACGCCGTGATGTCAGTGACCTTCACGCCGTGA